>NW_015167067.1:1011573-1028168 GCF_001447785.1 Gekko japonicus
AGCCCACTTTTGCGCTCTCCTCTTTTACCCTGAGCAAAAGGCTCTTTAGGTCCTTTTCACTTTCTGCCATTAGAGTGGTATCGTCTGCATATCTGAGGTTGTTGATCTTTTCCCCAGCAATCTTAATTCCCGCTTGTGATTCATCCAGGCCAGCATTTCGCATGATGTACTCTGCATATATATTAAATAAGCAAGGTGACAGTATACATCCTTGTCGTACTCCTTTTCCTATGCTGAACCAATCAGTTGTTCCGTATCCGGTTCTAACTGTCGCTTCTTGGCCCTTATACAGGTTTCTCAAGAGACATGTGAGGTGGTCTGGTACTCCCATCTCTTTAAGGACCTGCCATAGTTTGTTGTGATCCACACAGTCAAAAGCTTTAGCATAGTCAATGAAGCAGAAGTAGATATTTTTCTGGTACTCTCTTGCTTTCTCCATAATCCAGTGAATGTTGGCAATTTGATCTCTAGTTCCTCTACCTCTTCGAAACCCCGCTTGTACTTCTGGTAGTTCTCTATCCATGTACTGTTGAAGCCTAGCTTGTAGGATCTTGAGCATGACCTTGCTAGCGTGTGATATGAGTGCAATTGTGCGATAGTTTGAACATTCCTTGGCATTGCCCTTCTTTGGGATTGGAATGTATACTGATCTTTTCCAATCCTGTGGCCACTGTTGCGTTTTCCAAATTTGCTGGCAAATGGAGTGCAGCACTTTAACAGCATCATCTTCTAAGACTTTGAATAGCTCAGCTGGAATACCATCACCTCCACTAGCTTTGTTGTTATTAATGCTTTGTAAGGCCCATTTTCCCATTCACATTCCAGGATGTCTGGCTCAAGGTCAGTGATTATACCGTTGTGGTTGTCAAGGACATCGAGGTCTTTTTTGCATAGTTCTTCTGTGTATTCTTGCCATCTTTTCCTAATCTCTTCTCCTTCTGTTAGGTCCCTACCATTTTTGTCCTTTATCATGGCCAGCTTTGCATGGAATGCTCCCTTGATTTCTCCAATTTTCTTGAAGAGATCTCTAGTCCTTCCCATTCTATTGTTTTCCTCTATTACTTTGCATTGTTCATTCAGGAAGGCCTCCTTATCTCTCCTTGCTGTTCTCTGGAAATCTGCATTCAGATGGATAAATCTTTCCTTTTCACCTTTGCCTTTCACTTTCCTTCTTTTCTCTGCTATTTGCAAAGCCTCATCAAACAGCCACTTTGCTTTCTTGCATTTCTTTTTCTTTGGGATGGTGGTGATTGCTGCCTCCTGTACAATGTCACGAACCTCTGTCCATAGTTCTTCAGGCACTCTATCTATCAAATCTAGACCCTTGAATCAATTTTTCACCTCTACTGTATATTCATCAGGGATGCGATCTAGGTCATACCTGAATGACCTAGTGGTTTCCCCAATTTTCTTCAGTTTAAGTCTGAATTTTGCAATGAGTAGCTCATGATCTGGAGCCACAGTCAGCTTCAGGTCTTGTTTTTACTGACTGGATGGATCTGAAGCATAGAGGTCCATGTTCAGATTTCTGCTCAACCATGCAGTTTAGCAAGTGAATTTAAGCCATTCACTCTTTCTGTTTCTAATCCACCTCACAGGGTCATTTGGAGGATGAAATAAGATAATCCCCTTGTATATTGGCTTGAGCTCCTTGAATATAAGGGCTGGATTCAAATGTGAGAAATGAACTGCATAATAGAAGTATTGTTGGGATGGTGCCGTTGAAACTTACCTTGAATATGGCCCTTAGGTTTTCTTCCCAGAGTTTCAATATATACATTAAGAGGTTTCCTGTTTACCAAGGATCAATTAGGCTGTAAAATAAAACTGCCTTGTTTGTGTCTTTCAAATATGTGGTAATTGTTTGTGACCACATCAGAGAGCTTAAAATCCTCAACCCCAGTAACATGTTTTACTGTGCTGGATAAATGATATGTAAAACTTTTGAAAGATTCAATTGGTTGGTATTAGGTGGTGCTGGTAAACTTAGCTGCTTCTCTTTATGATCACTGAAGATTTCTTTGTACTGAACTCCTTCCCTGTTTTTTCTTTTTTTAGAATTCTATGGGTTGTAAGAACTTGGACTCAGTATATTTATTTTGATTATTATTCTAAAGTTTTTAAAAAGTCATGCATGGGGTGTGGGTATATTAGTATCAGTTTACTTACCAGCCAAACTTTCTGAAAGGAAGGCTGGTTTGAAAGGGAAAATCCTGCTTTTCAGCAGGTCTCTGAAATACGACACCACAGGAACATGGGAAGGCAGCAAATATTATGAAGGGGGGGGAAGCAACCCTTCAGATTCATGTTAAATTCAGATGTTTCCATGCTAGAGATGGCTTTACAGCAGATCAGATTCTACCACTGGCCTGCTGCCTTTTATTAATTTAAACTGTCTCTGGCTGCCCAGAGTGGAAAAGTCTCCCTGCCGCCAGTGGTTAGGAGTTATTATTAACATGACAGCCAAAGAGGGCTCACATGCCTGAGCAATTTATTCAAAGATCTTGCTTAAAATGTCTAAAGCTTTATAGACCACTTTCAAACACAGCTGTAATTCATTTAAGTGTTACTTTAAAGGAAAAGTTGACTTATATCTTGTTTTTGGGAACACCATGCAGATAGGCCTGTACAGGAATGGGTTAAGTCCACCTGTTGTTAGTATCTAGTCTTAGGGTATCATGCTAAGGAGAAGACAGTATATAACATGCAGAAGTACATTACTAGAAATGTGCATTTAACTCTTTCATGTATGCATCTGTTTATATGGTGCAGCCCAGTAGGCAGAAAATTCCACATGTGAAAATCTTCTTTACTTTTGCCCACAACAACCAGATATAATAATAACAATAATAATCCAGATAGATAGATAGATAGATAGATAATTTTACTAATATAAACAAAGAACACAGGTCGTTGCCCCAAGTAGCTTACAATCTAAATTTTACCAGTGTGAAATATAACAAAAGGAGATGCAAGGAGAAACAAAGAGAGAAGCAAATATCAGAAAGGATAAATGTGAAGAAATGCAATTACATACACTCAGGCTTTCTGCCTTTTTATTATTAATGGTAGGTCCTTTGCTTTGTTTGATACTATCATTGATGCTACAAAGGAGAGACCACAATACTTTTTCTGTAGAAATCAAATGATGTGGTCACACTCAGTGGCATACCTAGCCTATTTGGTGCCCAGGGCAGATTTTTTTTTTAAAAAAACAACCTTTTTTCTTTTTGCTGTCAAATCATAGCTGACTTGCAGTGACCCAGTAGAATTTTCAAGGCAAGAGATATTCAGAGGTGGTTTGCCATTGCTGGCCTCCACGTCCACCCTGCTTGGCTTCTGAGATCTGACAAGACCAAGCTAGGCTGGGGCTATCCATGCCAGGGCATCTCCTCAATATGAGACAATTATTTTCAGTAATAATCATGAAATAAAACGAATAATAATAATGGCCAGAAAAAAACACAGACAGTGAAAATGTTCTTTTATTTAGCTTCATATATATAATTATACAAGTAAAAAAAAAGATCAAATTCCAACATGCTGTTTCATCACAAGAGCCAGCATGGTATAGTGGTTAAAATGTCGGACTAGGATCTGGGAAATCTAGGTTCCAATCTCCACTCATGCCACGGAAGCTTGCTGGGTGACCTTGGGCCAGTCACATTACTCTGAGCCTTGCCCAGACCTTCTCATTTGGCCACCAAATGAGAAGGGAGCACTCACTGGAGAAGACCCTAATGCTGGGAAAGATTGAAGGTCAAAGAAGACGGGGATGGCAAAGGATGAGATGGTTAGACAGTGTCATCGATGCAATGAACATGAAATTGAGTCAACTTCAGAGGACGGCGGAAGACAGGAGGGCCTGGCGGGAGCTAGTCCATGGGGTTGGACTCGACTGTGCGACTGAACAACAAAAAGCCCAGACCTGGATAGCTCCAGGATAGCCCGATGTCCTCAGATCTCAGAAGCTAAATAGAACTCAACAGGACTGATGCCAAACACAGAATCATAGTCCAAGCGGGGGGGGGGGGGTTGGAAGCCTAGCAGAACCAGTGCAATGTACAGTGCCCAGCAAACCCAGTGCCATTGTGGCAATGCCACCTGATGTCAAGCACAGAATCACAGTCCAAGCAAGGGGAGGCTGGAATCCCAGCAGAACCAGCAGAATTTGCAGTGCCCAGTAAACCCAGTGCCTTTTGTTCATAATATTAACAAAGGTTTGCTACTGTACTACACTTAAATACATTCTGTCACCAAGCAGGATAGGGATGAAAAGGTCTTGAAACCCAAAAGTGAAAATAAAGGGCTGTGTGTGGAAAAATTAGGTGAAGGGAGACAGAAATGAATAAGAACTGTGTGGAAAAGAGGACTACTGCTTTGTAAGATCTGTCTGAGCTGGGTGCAAGGAAAGGAAGAAAGAAAGAAAGGCTAGACTACTGGAGAAAATGACCTGCAGGCTGGCAATTACTGTAGCAAACTGTAGCAGTTTGCTGGCTCAGTTGTTGTTGTTTTTTTTGGTCAAAAAACTTTTTATTTTCCATTCTTATCACATTTTACATCTTTTTATCAATTGGTTGAATATTCCCTTTTCCCTCCCTCCCCCGAAAGGCTTCCCGCAAACTGCATTTTAAAAACACGATGCTGGCTTTGACAGCCCTCCAGATGGCTCCCTCAAGCTGCAGCTGGGGCGAACCATCCCCCGCCCCACTCTTGGTATGCCACTGATCAAACTTGGTCTAGCATTTTTTCTTTACAATGTTGATGGAAGTGCCTATGGATGTGAGCAAGTTGAGAAGTAAGCAGGAAGGGTGGGAATAACTGACTGAGTAATCAGGGATATCCTTTTTTTATTTAGAAAGGGCTGTTTCTTGAAAAAGGGGAGGGAACATATGTCCCTGTGACATTTGAAACTATAAACCTCTTTCTCAAGTCACTCTTTGCACTGGAACTTAATAGCATGAAGATATGAATATAGAATGACTGCATCTTTGCATAAACTTAAAAATTCATGAAAAAAAATGATACCGCTATCTTCTATATGTCATGAAAAGGTCTTTAGCAACAGTAAGTTCTTGATGAGAAATATTTTTAACCACATAAGCTCCTATTCCAGAGGCCAGTTACTGGGTGAAACATGGTAATCTCGTAATGTAAACTTTCCAGTCATGTAACCTCAGTTTAGAGGAAATAGTTGTAAGGTGCTGCACAAGGAAAGTATAAAAAATACAAATTTGCCTCTCATGAGGTGATCGTCTTTACAGGAGCAAGGTGAAATGGAGACAGAAATAAATGACAGCAGTATATTAATGCCCACATTTTGCTTCATGTATTCTGGATCTGATGTAGATGACATTTTCAAAAATTTGAAGAAGCTGTTTATACAAATGAGTAAGAAAATAATCTTGCCTCGGCACCCCACAGTGAAGAGGCAAGACAACAATACTGGGTTTAACTAGTTTAGTCAATTAATTATTTATGCAGATCTACGTCATATCATTAAATATGCTATCTAAATACGTGAGCTGTGCTAGGTAGCCCAGCAATGGCGGATTTTGTTGGGCAGACCCACCCTGACTCCAAACTTGGCTGGCATTTTCCACTGGCCTCATTTATCATTACTTGCACAAAATTTGCCAAGAGATGCCCAGTGCCATCTCCTTCCCATGATGTGCTACATGACCACTACCAGGTTCAGAAAGATGTTTCTCAGCACCAAGCACACTTTTTCCCAGCCACATCCTGCTCCACGGACGGTGATGCAGGGTTCCAGACCTGCCCTCCATCACTGCTGAAGCCTCAGGGTGCTTGCCGATCATCCCAACCCATTGTGATCAGCCCGCCCTAACCCTGCCAAACTAGTTATTTTTATTTATTTATTTAATGGGCTCTTGCCCACCCTACCCCGCAAGCAGGCTCTGGGGAGGTTACAAGAACC
This sequence comes from Gekko japonicus, assembly GCF_001447785.1. Taxonomy (NCBI): domain Eukaryota; kingdom Metazoa; phylum Chordata; class Lepidosauria; order Squamata; family Gekkonidae; genus Gekko; species Gekko japonicus. Next base: position 1,017,512 of record NW_015167067.1, read on the forward strand.
ATTAGATACAGAATCCACTTTCTAAAACAGCCCAAACAGGCCTACTTAAAACCTCTTACCCCAGGATTAAGAAGCATGCAAGAAAAGGTGCCCACAATAGCCAAACAGAGGAGACCTCAAAAATTCCTGCTTGGCCTCAAAGGCGATGGGCTAATCCCATAAGGCTAAAGGGTAAGTGGATCAGCAGCCACCAGAAAAGCTTGTATGGTGGAGATGTGGTCAGAATACATGAGGCCAGATCACTCCTCCTAATTAGCTGCTTCAGCAACCCAATAAGATCTCATGCCTTCCTTGTTTCTTGAGGGCCACAGCAAACTGATCTCTGGAATTAATGTTATGAATCCCACTTCACAGAATTTGACATTGGCTATAACTTACTTGAGAGACTGAAGCATCTGGAAAAGGGCATAAAATAGAAGGTACATGAATTCTCACCCCAAAACAACTAGAGGTAAAGCCTTCCAACTACTGGGCAGTGGTGCAGTTAGGTAATTTAGGTAGGGTTGCCAACTGTGACTTACCTCGCCAGTGGGGGACTCCTGGGGGATCCTGGCGCGCACGCCGCATAGAGTTTTACCTTGTATGGCCGTGGCCCCGCCCCCAGCGTGCCCGGCGTCATGACGTCACTGCCCTGTGACGCGCACGCCGGGGCGGGGTTCCCCCCGGGGCCCGATTCCCCGGCGTCTGGGAACGGGCCTCTGGGGCGGGGGATTTTCCGCCCCCTGGGGGGATTTGGCAGCCCTAAATTTAGGCTCTTAGGGCCCCACCCTCATCATTAAAGTCAGGTGTTCCTACAAGTCCTAGAATGCCTTGGCAAGAAGGAAGTAGATGACTAAAGATGAAGGTTTGCTGGGCACAGTGGTCATATCTCTAGCTACAGCCTGTGTTTCAGGGGCCCTTACTGAGCTAGGATTTCTGGGGGACCAATTTTGTCCCATAGACTGGCCATGATGGCTGCACTGCTAGTGCTTGGTTAACAGTGTTATAGTTAGGTAATTCTGCACCCAGTGCAGCAATACAAATATGTGCCCTCTGTCTTGTCCCTAATATACTGATGATGGCAATTCAGCAATACATATACACACAAGTGCCGCAGCACTACAGTAGAATTTCTGATGAATCCTAGACTCGTGTGACAACACTTCCAGGTTAACCCCAGAAATGCCATCATACCATTGATGGGAAGGTCATGTTTTTCTTCACTTTCCCCCTGCCAGCCTAAAAAGCAGAGGCAGGGGTTGTAAATCGCCACTGGGAGTAACTTGATACAAATGAGCAGATTCTACTTTGGTTTAAGACAGACATTCTTTTTGACCCCTCTGCCTGATTTATCTTTAACAATGTTGAAATGGAGGCAAAGATCATGACAAACCTAACCCTATTCTATTGTATTTGTTATGCCAATGAGTAATCTTAGCAGTCTCTCTGCAATGGCCTTAAAGCAGTATATCTTAAAGGAGCCTTCAAACAACACACCGGCCCTTGTTTCTGTTTTGCTTAGTACACTTTCAACACTAACTAGTCTATTAAGTCTATTAAGAGAGCCAGTTTAATGTAGTGGTTAAGTGTGTGGACTCTAATCTGAGAGAAGCGGGTTTGATTCCCCACTCCTCCACTTGCACCTGCTGGATGACCTTGGGCAAGCCATAGTTCTGGCACAGCTGTTCTTGAAAAAGGGCAATTTCTGTCAAGAGCTCTCGCAGCCCCACCCACCTCACAGGGTGTCTGTTGTGGGGAGGGGAAGGGAAAGGAGTTTGTAAGCCACTCTGAAACACCTTTGGGTAGTGAAGGGCGGGGTATAAATCCAATCTCCTCCTCCTCCTCTTTCTCTTCTTCTTCTATTAAAAGGCATTATTTCTCCCATTTCACCCAACTTGCCATAAATCAGGAAAGTTACAAGTTTAGCATTAGGGGAAAACAACAAATATAAAAGCAAAGTGCATGAAGTACTGCAACAGGCAAAACTTTTAACAATCTTTTTTGCAATGAAAAATGAATATATTTCTAAAAGAGGGACCCTTATCAAGCTGCACAATTCCTTTTAAAAAAAGCTATCACTGCTTTTTTAAATGAATTGTTTTTACAAACCTGGTTGCCCTTTGCTGCACTGTAGCTAGTATACTCTAGTGTCCTAAAGGCCAGTTTGCCAATTTTTTTGTACAATGAGTAAAGTACTCTAAGCATTATACATTCTACTGCTTGCTCTTTATTTCTCTCAAGATAAGACTGTACATATGACACCTTATTAAAAGCAGTGAGATAAAATACTTTCTTGTGGGGCCGAATATATTCCTTTAATTCTTCAATGTATGCAGCTACACCAAGGTAAAACTAACTTAATAGTAAGATTATAAAACTATTCTTCCATTCCTGCAATTTGCTTTGCTTTTAAAAGTGCCGTCTGTCACAGGCTCTTTTGGAGGTTCCTTGTCTGATACCGTTCTTTAAATGGAATGTACTTCGGGTCTATTTATGCTAAAAATGGATTCTGTTCCTCCTGCTAATTCTGCAGTTAGAGAATGATGCATAATGTCACAGCAATATCAATTTGACCTATTCTCACGTACTAAATTAATATTACAGGCAAACCCCGATCTAAAAATTGGGAAGAAATCTTTTTATGGAAGGCTTGGACCGATGGGGGTTACTTTGGGCCATTTGATAGGCTATGATGATGAGTTTTTGTCATTTGATCAGGTGAGGTCTATATATGACTTTTCATCCTCTCTTAAATGGCAACATTTGCAACTGCAATGTCTGTTGGTATCTAAATATGGTCCTTAGTGTTACCAGTTCCCTACCTGCTGCCAGCAGGGGGATGGAGCTTCTTGGTTGGGATCTTGGTTGGGATCCCAGGGGGATGCTCTAGTATTCAGCCAGAAACTCTATGGTACCATAGGGGTTTTAGGCCGAGTGCTAGAGCATCCCCTGGTGATGTGTTTGGTCTATTCTGTGTGAATAAAACAAAGAGACTAGCCTGTGTGGAGATATATGAGAGGGAGAGTATAATGAGTGTATAAGCCTGTCGGAGTGGAGTTTGGAGTTTGAGAGACTGTTTGTGGCACCAAGCTTTGCCAGTTATATTTACAAGTTCCTTTTGTCAGCAGCTGTTCAAAATAACCAGAAACCTATTTTGTTCTTTATTAAATAAATTAATTTTTGTTTAAACTTATCCCAGAAATCACCCCCCCCCGGAGGAAATGGCAAGCCTAATGGCCCTGCAGCACTAAAGTGTTTCAGAGTCTCCCTTTCTTCTGGAAATTCTTATTGAATCAACACAGAAGATGAAAGCTAGAGTATTTGGGTATAAATATTTGATGTTGATTAATAAATGTGATATGCAGAGTCTTAGGAATGAATGGAATAAGGAGTTAGAGTGCCATATTATGCCAAAGGAATGGGATATGGCTTTAAAGCTTATACCTGTTGTTTCTATGGATCTCAAACTGTGACTTACTCAGCAAAAAAAAAAATTACATTTAGGATACATTGAACACCATCACACCTTTTTAGTAAAAGACTAAGTGAAGTGTCTAATTGTTAGCATTGTGACTTACAGGACACATTTCTTAAACATAAGCTCTGGGTGTGTTCAGTTATTTGGGGGTTTTTTGCAGGAAGTATTTACTCATATCTATTTTGTATTAGAATATTCACTGATTTTTGAGGATGCTTATGTATTATTTGCTTGTCCACTGAACATTAACTAATGATCAGTGGAAATGGACCCTCCATGCCTTTACTGTTGGTTAAAAACTTATATTACAACACTGAAGTGATAAATGCCTACCTTCCATAACTCAATGTATTGTGGAACTTAAAACCTTATCATTATTTGAACATTATTTTTAGATATTTGGAAGTATTTTACAGAAGCAATTTTACATTTCTATCTCTGTTCTATATACAGTTTATATGTTGGGGGAATAAAAACCAAAAACAGATGAAGACATGAGCAGCCAGCAGGTATTCTCCCAATAAACACTGACATGGAACGACTTTGACTACAGAAATCACAGAGATGTTAATGACATCCACTGAAGAAATGTTACACTACTTTACTCTTCAGTTTAATTTCACAAAGCTTGTCCAGTACGTCTAAACTGACCATTAAACTAAGTCACAAAGTAGGACCCCATCCAAACTACAGGCCATGGTATTAGAGTTTTGTTATCATCATGAACCAAGTTTATACCCATCTTACTTCCAGAACTGGCCTCTTAAGAATTACAACATGATTAATGGTAAGTTGAAGCTAAGAAACTGTGGATCTGATCATTGCCTGGATCAGAAGAAGAAGAAGAGATTGAACTTATACCCCACCCTTCGCTACCCAAAGGAGTCTCAGAGCGGCTTACAAACTCCTTTCCCTTCCCCTCCCCACAACAGACACCCTTTGAAGGTAGGTGGGACTGAGACAGCTCTCGAGAACTGCCCTTTCAAAGACAGCTCTTGTTGGAACTATGGCTTGCCCAAGGTCATCCAGCAGGTGCAAGTGGAGGACTGGGGAATCAAACCCAGTTCTCCCAGATTAGAGTCTGTGCACTTAACCACTACACTACATCAGGTGTCACCAAGGCCATTTCATATATTTTGAGTATGTAAACCTAGGTTCTCCACCAAGTGTACAATCAATACGTTTCTGCAACCAATCATGGCTCTTGAATGAATGTACCCGCACAATGCATATTGTGGGTTCAGGGGTGTCCTTGCCTCTTACCTCAGAAGCTTTCTCATTCATTGCACCACTTTCTGCTTCATTTGGGGCTTGCAGAGCCTCAGAACTGTAGAGGGCTTATGGTGCTTAGTTCTTCCTCTCCACTGGGTCTTTCCTGCAGAGAGAGCCTAGTCAGCTCCTCACTGGCAGGCTTCTAAGCCTCCTATAAGGCCAGTGCAGTAGGATGCACAAGTCTAGTCAGCTCCCTGCAAATTTCACAAGAGCTATCAATCCTGCAAGACTTTGTGGGAAATCCTAAACTGAATTCACCCCCTCCGACAAACCATTTTTCTGGATGGACCTAAACCACCCACAGCTGCTGGTGGCACCTGCATTGGGACCTTAAAGAAGAAGAAGAAGAAGAAGAAGAAGAAGAAGACGAAGAAGAAGAAGAAGAAGAAGAAGAAGAAGAAGAAGAAGAAGAAGAAGAAGAAGAAGAAGAAGAAGAAGAGATTGGATTTATACCCCGCCCTTCACTTGGAGTCTCAGAGCGACTTACAAACTCCTTTCCCTTCCCCTCACCACAACAGACACCCTGTGAGGTGGGTGGGGCTGAGAGAATTCTGACACAAACTGCTCTTTTTCAAGGACAGCTGTGCCAGAGCTTGTAACTGACCCAAGGTCACATCAGCAGGTGCAAGTGGAGGAGTGGGGAATCAAACCCGGTTCTCCCAGATTAGAGTCCGCACACTTAACCACTACACCAAACTGGCTGGTTTTGCTGGTTTTTGGGGTGAAATGGCTGGGAGGGATTTCACTCCCTTCTTTCTGGTGGCTGGGAAAAGCCGTGGCAAACAGAAAGCTGGGAGAGAATGGCTTGGAGCCATTTTAACCTTTACTTTCTACTCCCCAAGGCTTTTCATAGGGAGCAGAAAGCAGTGGTTTAAATGGCTCTGAGCCATTTCTGTTTTCTGTTTCCCACCACTTTTCTCAGAGAGCAGAAAACAGGAGTTTGAACTTTAAATGGCTCATGAACCCATACAAACCCATATACATTTTAAATAGCTCATGAACACATACAACATAAAGAGCCATTATTTTATCTGTGCAGTAGACCCAGACTCTGGACTTGCTGGTGCAAACTTCCTCACCCTCCCTTCACACTTTCTCCTATTGCCTCTGTTGGTGGTGGGGACTTCAAAAATATTGTTTTAATTCCTTCAAAAAGGGTGTGATTACTGTTGTCTCTGAACCTGGAGTGTTGCTTTGATATTTATTTAAGTAGAGCCCGTTCACGGTATAAATGCAATTAAATAAATAAATAAAATAAATAGAAAAATTTTCCAACAGAACTCTCCAGAACATCAACAGTACTTCCAGTATTAAATGAAAATGACAATCTTGACCTTCTCAACTGTCTGATGCAGAATTACAATTATAATTTTTGCACACCCTGAGTGTGGAATCCTAAGTCTGTGTGTACACAGCTGCATACTTAGAGTGATATTGGGGGAGAAGAAACAGACATGAAGAGAGAAGGAGAAAATGCAATAGAATAGAAAGTGATTAAACAATTCCTAGTGAAAATTGTCACGTTAAGCGAGATGTGTCCACCCATAGCAACTACAAGTAGCACCTACCCACGGCTGAAAACATGGAGTCCCCAAGAGAAAGGAAAAAGGTGTGGTGGCGGCAGGGAGAGGAAGTGTTATAGGTTGATGAGGGAAGAACCAGACTTGAAATGGGAGTGAGGGATGTGGGGGTAACAATTCTTATTTCACATTGCTATTCTACTGTATGTTCAGTGGCTTAGTAGATACATCTGAAACCTTTTTCAGGGTTTGGACTATTTAAATATACAAAAATTAGCATTTGTACTATTATTTGACTCAAAGCTTCTTCTTTTCTTTCTCCCTATCTGATTTCTGAAGGAGGATCAGCAGGTCCTTCATCCGCTGTACAGTCTTATTGGTACTCACTACGTAGTAGAATGGCTTTGTCAGAAGGGTTGCTGAAGTCTGATAGACTACATGACCATCAAGCCCTGCATTTACATTTATGACTGCAGTAGTAAGTAATAATAGATAGTTTTAAAATGACAGCTATTTCAAATCAGTATGTGAAGTCTAGTTTTTCCTTTACACAGCAATTCTGTCTGCAAATTCTCTGTTCCAGGTGCCATTACCACTTCAGAAATTTCCTCTGGCCTTCTCCTATTACCCTCTATACTATTCCCTCTTCCAGCCCTCCTTTGCAACTATCCACCTTTTCTTGGCCTACAACTCTTTGGTCCTCCATACCCTTCTTCCTCTGGACCTTCGTGCCCTGCCTCCCTGTAGAAGCAGAGCAGCTCAGACCACAGAGCTGTTTAGCTCATGGTAGTTCAACCACTCATTGATAGAGTAATGCTTACCACCATCACCAGTGAATAGCAGCAGCAGCAGCAGTAACGACAACAATAACATAACACACGTATGGAAGCTTAAGTGTCCACATTGTGTTGCATTTCAGTAATAAGTAATGACATGTATACAATTTGTTTGCTGTGGACCATATTTCTGGTATTAAGATCAGAAATTTAAATAGCATGGGTAGTTAGTTCTCCTTTGGGACATGGTGGTCCTGCAACCAAGAGAAACTAATCTTTTTATATTCTGAATTAAATGTGGGCCTTTTTTTGTTTTGTTTGCTTTGCTTTTGAAATGTATGACTTATATTAACCCAGCTTGCTAAGCAAAATGCCCTCTTGGCTATCAGCCCAGAACAGCAACTATAAACATATGTTTAGGTTTCAAGCTGCTTTATTCTCCAGATAGTTTATCATTTCCTCACTGTGGCCATTTGATTTCACGCCATTCATCAGGCCTGTGCAAATAAATCACATCCTTGAAACCTTTAACTGTCTCCTTAAGAGAGTGCCCATCTTTTCTTTATTTGAACAGAAGACCTCTAAAGGTAATTTAACAGATATTTAACATGCTTCCTGTGCATTATACAGCTTTCTCTTGTATTTTTCCTACCTTTTAACACCCTGACACTCAACCCTAATCAGAAAGTAAATTCCATTGGACTCAGGGGGACTTAGACCCAAGACAGCATGTTGTAGATCAAGGGGCAGATTGTGCCTAAGCTGAATTTCTCAGTAAACAAAATTTCTCTTTAGATAAATTAAAAGAGCCAGAATAATATAATCACTATTAGGGTAATTGCCTTATGCTTTATGTTAAAGAAAGGGTACAGATGTGATGGCTGCCAATGAAACTAAGGGCTCTCATTTAATTTATATACTAATAGTGAAGTCAGCCAATTTTTGAGGATACTTAAATCCAGTGACTGGAGCTGTGAACAGACAAGACAGATCTTTATACAAACCTGAAAAAGGCCCCAGATTTGCAGAAAAATGTGAAATCTTAAAAAAAATACATTGGGGGAAGGTTAAAAAATTGAAAATGATAAAAGGAGCACCTGTAGGTTTAAGCAATGGCTTCCTTCATGGCTGTTGTTAGGCACCAAAAGTATCCCAGGCTGGGTTTTTGTGAGTAAAAGGGCAGGGGGAGGGGGCAGGGTCCTTTCCAGGCCTATTTTGGCCTTTGATGGAGGACTCATTCGGGCCAGGCCTGACTATGGTTGCCATTCCCTACGTCTGGAAGTAGAAGCCAAAAATGAGAGATCATGGGAGGAAGTGGAATTCCAAAAACAGAATCCAGCTAATACATTGTGAAGACTTTGGGTTGTGTTATTAGAGAGTCAACATGGAATGTTTCCTTCAAGAGTTGATAAGTAGTAATTGATAAAGATTGGGATTGCTACACACTCAGATAAAGCAAAGTATTCATTAGCGTGTGAGCAATAATAGAAGAAAATTTTCTACAGAAATTACTACAGTAAACGTTTTTGCAACTTATCGTTATTGACTCTTCGTTAATTTTGTCACGGATGTTGTTTTGGAATTCCATTCCTTAGGTCTGGGCAGAGAATCCCCCAATGGGGGGCGGCTTCTGCCCACTGCTGGCCAGTGGGGGATGCCCCATCCAAACAGCAAAGTCACCATGTGACGTTGCCGACACAATAACATCACATAGAATTGATGTCATTGTGTTGGGGACATCACACAGTGACACTCTGGTTTGAGGGCAAAACTCTATGGTTTGAGGGCAATTTTACCATAGAGTTTTGCCCTCAAACCACAGTGTCACCATGCAACATCCCTGATGTGATAGCATCACTTCTGCATGATGTCAGTGTGTTGGTGACATCGCATGGCAACATTGCCATTTGGGGCGGAGCCCCGTCCCACTCCTGGAAGGTTCCTTCCCACTCTCTACCAGCGTGTGGTGAGTACCTGACCACCTTAGGCCTGACTAGGGTTGCTGGGTCCAGGCAACGAAATTTCTGGAGATTTTGTGGTGAAGCCTGAGGAGGGCAGGTTTTGGGGAGCGGAGAGGCCTCAGCTGGATATAATGCCACAGAGTCCACTCTCCAAAGCAGTCATTTTCTCCAGGGGGACAGATCTCTGTCATCTTGAGTTCAGTTGTAATTTCAGGAGTTTTCCAGGTCCCTCCTGGAAGCTGGTAACCCTAGGCCTGGATGACTTGATACCAACTGACTTGCATGACTTAACTAGGTCTGGCTGCATGACTCAACTGGTTTTGGAGACTCAGGTTCAAATCCTCATCTTGCTGTGGTAGCTCACTGGGTGATTTTAGATCAGTCACATACTTTCAGCCTAACCTACATCACAGAATGGTTATGTACATAAAAAGGAGGAGAGGACAATAATGTAAGCTGCTTTGGTTTCCTGCTGTGGAGAATGGTGGGGTATAAATGAAGTAAATAAATAATAAATATAGCTGAAGATGGGAGGGAAATAAAAAGTAGGTTGGTGAATGACTGAGAAAGAGAGAATTAAGCAGGGAAAGGGGAGAGGATATGGGAGTTGCCAGGAGCAGGGCCTTCTGTAGATGCCACCTTGAAACTGTGCAAATCAGCAGCTTCCTATACACACATGATGGACTGCACTTTTTAAGAGACTTAGAAGTGCTGTACGAAGAATTAAGGACTGTGAAGAGTTAATTTTTCACAGAGCCAGAGAGCCTTGAGTGATAGGCTGCTCCAGGTAATCTGATTGGTTGGCATCAGCTAAGCAAAAAAATGTCTTGAGAGATCTGGATACTGAGGAAAGGTCAGATTCCTGCCTTTACTGTGAAGAGTCATGTACTGAGACCATTTACAGATAGCCTTGTCAAAAAAAAGGGTTTAGTGCTGACAGAGTCAGATTTCTACCTTGACTAATTGCAGTCTGAATTCAGCATTAGCTGAGAGCAGTTTAAACACAGACAGGAGTACTTGGGGGAGAGTTTGACAAGGAAGTGGTTAGTAGAGAAGATTCCAATTCATGCCAAAGGAAAGGGGATAGATCTTCTAGAGAAAGAAAAAGATTCCCTACCCAATCAAACAGGGAGAGTTATCTCTGAGGAGTATAGAGTTCCTTGGTCCAGTATAATTAGGAACTGCCTGTAGAGACCTTAAAAGTCAGTCAAACACTCAAGAAGAGTACTAGTGTTCTAAAGAGAAGGGGTTTGGGTCCTGGGAAGAGGGACCCTCCTGGACACCAAAAAGAGTCAGCGATTACACAAATAAAGTGTATTAGAGTGTTTGGGGAAACACTGGAACAAAAGCCTCTCAACAAAAGCACCTGTGAATAAATTAAGAACCTCTCATTAGCCTGATATATAAGAACAAATGTCTGCGCTTATAATAGTTTTACCTCAGTGATTTCAACCCCTGATTTCACCGGACCTTTCCCTTTGATGTTAAATAAAATCTTTTGTTATTTTTGGTTTCCGGTTTCGGGTGGCGACGAGAGCAGACGTGGGCAGGAGCTGCTGCTCACAAAGCTCTATTTCTAAAGCTGATTTAGAGTCTTCCAACACTCAAAAAGTTTTCTTTGGAGAAGGAAACTGTGTAAGAAGCTTGACTTTGTAACCAGGTAGTGAAGGC
>NW_015167067.1:1028414-1044364 GCF_001447785.1 Gekko japonicus
AAAAGGGTTTAGTGCTGACAGAGTCAGATTTCTACCTTGACTAATTGCAGTCTGAATTCAGCATTAGCTGAGAGCAGTTTAAACACAGACAGGAGTACTTGGGGGAGAGTTTGACAAGGAAGTGGTTAGTAGAGAAGATTCCAATTCATGCCAAAGGAAAGGGGATAGATCTTCTAGAGAAAGAAAAAGATTCCCTACCCAATCAAACAGGGAGAGTTATCTCTGAGGAGTATAGAGTTCCTTGGTCCAGTATAATTAGGAACTGCCTGTAGAGACCTTAAAAGTCAGTCAAACACTCAAGAAGAGTACTAGTGTTCTAAAGAGAAGGGGTTTGGGTCCTGGGAAGAGGGACCCTCCTGGACACCAAAAAGAGTCAGCGATTACACAAATAAAGTGTATTAGAGTGTTTGGGGAAACACTGGAACAAAAGCCTCTCAACAAAAGCACCTGTGAATAAATTAAGAACCTCTCATTAGCCTGATATATAAGAACAAATGTCTGCGCTTATAATAGTTTTACCTCAGTGATTTCAACCCCTGATTTCACCGGACCTTTCCCTTTGATGTTAAATAAAACCTTTTGTTATTTTTGAATTTTAAAAGCATCTCAAGTGCCATTTTCAAGGGATTAAGTTAAAGGGTGAGCTTATCCCTTCCCTCAAGTTCCTGAGCTGAGCAAATAGCTAAATATACCTTACTGACAAGGTGAGAGAGACAAGGTTTCTTCAAAGGAAGAGTAAACAAGTTACCAGGGCTGCTCAGTCAGTGAAGGGAAATAGAAATGGAGAGAAAATCTTGCCTCTAAGGGAGAGACATGGACAGGGTCAATCATAACATGATTTCTCTGTTGTGGCCCCCACCTTACGGAATGGCCTACTTGATAAGATTAGGAAGGCTCCCACTCTCCAGACTTCCTGCAAATGACGGAAAGTTCTGTAAACTATGAGTTGTTCAGGAGGGCTTTTTTTACACAGGTAATAGGTCTGTACTGTAATGAAAAGATTCAGAAAGTAGCATTGGTAAAGGGATGGGAACTATACTACTATGATGCGTTCTGTTCTGTAAATGTGCGCCTACTAAGTAATTTCTGCATTGTTCAACAGGTCGTATTTAAATGCTTATGATTTGTTGCCAGGTTTATTTCATCTCTGTTTCAAATTTCTGGTTAGCTCCAGATTTCTACAATCCAAATCCTATTGCACTGTTTATTGGATGCCCCATCCTGTTGATTGTATTTGACTCACAGTATGTAATCCGCTCTAAGGCTCAGTGAGAAAGGTGGACTATAAATAATGTATATGAATAAATAAGCAAATGAAACTAGATCTGCTGTTAGGCCAAATTCACATGTGGCATTTAAAGAGCTTTCCAGCCTTTCTGCTATTGGTATGCGTGTACACTAGAAAGGCAGATCTAAAAGCACCAGTATCATGTTTCTTACATGTGAAAACAAAAAGACAGTTTTAAATTTGCTTGTACCAAGCCCATGCAGGAAGGCGGATTTACAGTTTCATTTCAGCCTTTACAATTCACATTTGATTTGGGTGCCTGTCAGTCTTTACCATTTGTTATATAAAAGTCACCAGCCATCTGATTTTGCATGTATATTAGACCAATATGGCAACATTTATGTATTTCTGGGTGAGGGGAAATCATTGGTACATCTTGGGAGCCAATAACTTAATGTTAAACAGAAATATTTAAATAGGTCATCATGACAGTTTATTTTGTAATCATTTTATATTTTATTATTAATTTAGGCATCATCCTATTCTGACTGCTAAGACCAATTCCTGAACTTGTTTCACATAATATATTAAGTACATTTTTAATACATACAAAACAGAGATCCTGGAGAGAGAAGTTTCTGATCATCTCCCATAGAAAACATGTTTTACCACTACAGGCAACTGTACTCCCCAGTATAGATGAGATCTTTTGGTTTGACTTCTTTTACTTTTGCAAGTGAGTTTCCAATACAGCCCACTAATGGAGCATTTGTCCATAATCAGTTGCCCATAAACATTTTCATTAATCATAGCTACATTTTCTGTTATTGTATGAAAAAAAATTCTCTTAAAAGCAACAGATCAGTACGTGTAGGTCAGAGTCAGTGACGACAGTGGCCCCATACTTTCTCCTGATGACAGTCCCCTCCCCGCCCCCTGGGACTGGGCTCTTTTCTTCAAATATCTAGAGCTCAGTTTCTTTTTAATTGCTCATCTATTTCCCCCCCAGAAAGATTTCTCTGTGGCATCAGGAAAGATGCAGTCCCAGAGTCTTGGGAATACTACAGCAACTGGATAGTAGGGGGCAACTCCAAATGACCCCAGCTTTACAGTCACAATTGCCTCTTTTCTATGAAGACATTGCTCTATCGTGTTTTTCCCAGTCTGTTCATTTTCAACCAGGCCAAAGTTGGGGTGGCATCAGAAATGCTGACAATTTCTGCACAGTGTCTGAAATCATGCACATCTTGGACAATGTACTACATTTTATGTCCATTTCTTTACAGTTCTTAATTTAAAATGCTTTTATCCTGCTTCTCCTCTAAAAAGGAGTCAGTATATTCTATCAGTATGTGTACATTCTCCAGAGTCTCCTCTTGGGTACTGAGAGTATTCATGCCGAAAGGAATGTAAAAAGTGTCATATTGACTGTGCAATTGTACAACATTTTATCCAAAAATTCACATTCTCCAATGTCTCTTGGATAATGTGTATTTTGGCAGCAAATGTGCATGTTTATCAAATAATATGAGAAATTCAGATAGTACAGTTGGGGATCTCTGAGACTTATGGGGAAATGCAGTCCCATCCCTACCATACCCTAGTTTCTCTGGCTCCACTGGCCTTTTTCTTTTTCCTAAATCCACCACCATGTGCAGAATTAGAGATATGAACATTTCCTTTTGTGTCTTGGAGATTATGGGTTCTTACAAGCTCTGAACAGAATGTGTTCATGAATCAGATCTCTCTCCATTCACTCTGCAGTTCCTGGGGCTCTGTCTGTGAAAAGCTGCTTGAACCAAATTTCCCGGACTTGGGTTTCCTGGACCTTCAGGAAAAGAGTGCAGTGGGAGCAGGGGTGTTTGCAAGATGAAGGAACTGGTAGAAATTGCTCCCTACTTGTAGTAGGGACACTATTCCTTTTTTTCAAAAGAGCACACATGAAAGGAGGATCATTTTTGCCAAATTCCACTAAAGTTTCAACTTCTCTTGCTTCATTGTACTCTGTGCTAAATTCTCAGGAACAGCTTTCCAAGTGATGCAGATGGTTGTGGGGTGCCAGTAGACGGGAAGTTCATTTTGTTAACTTTCCTTCACAGTTCATAGGATCCATATATTAAATGTATCGCAAAGGGTGAATTATATACATTTAAATCCTGGTGATTGCCTCCTCACCAAATTTCCACTTTCCCTCTCTTCTTCCTGGAACACAAACTGTATGTATAATATGGTTTACACCATGACCTCCTCAGCTTAGACTTGTCCATATACAGTATCGAGTAAACTCCTGTTACATGAAATGAGAAGGTGAGTCTGGCCCTTCATCAACTTTGTGAGTGTTCTAACAATGCTGTTTGATCAAACAGTGGCTGACTGGTGGTTGCTTCAGAAAGCCGAGAAGGAGGGCATTAGGACAACATTGTTACTGTTCTTCAGATTGCAGACTGGGATAAATGCTGTTCCATTTTCTAGCCAACAATGGACAGTACAGAAGCAAGTGACTGGGCTTAAGAGTTCACAATGGCTAATGGACAGCTCTGTCTCAAACAATGAGATTTGCAGTCTGTATGCATTTTTTTTAAACCGCTTTCACTATTGTTTGTCATTTGTGTCAGCACCCTGCACAGTCATATCAAGCCTCCTTTGAATTGCAAAAACAAGAGACACTATGTTCTCCATCAGAAAATCTCTATTTGTTTGGCACAGCAGCCTGGTTTCTCTTTCATGGAGCTATTGTCTTTTCCCTTCATTCTTACTGAAAGGCTTTGTATTTTGTTTGCTGCTCGGACATTTATTTCTGAGCTCAGGATTGTGGATGTTCCATCTATCACATATGCAGGGAATGAACATGCTAGAGAAATCAATAGCTTTTAACTGTGGAGCATGCCTATTACTCCCATTCTGCAGGTGCTCCGTTGGCTGCCCATCTGTTATCAGGCTCAGTTTAAAGTATTGGCTATTACATAGTATTGGCCTTCATGGCCTTGGCCCCTCTTATTTGTGGAACCACCTCTCTGCCTATGCCCCACCACAACAACTCGGCTCAAGTCAGCAGGGGCTTCTGCAGGTGCCAACCTGCAAATGAGCAAAATCAACAACTGTCCGTACATGTGCCTTCTCCACTGTGGCCTGCCTGAGGAGGTCAGGAAATCTCCCACTCTCCTGGCTTTCCACAAACTGTGCAAAACTGAACTATTCAAGAAGGCTTTTCTTTGCAGGTAATAGGCTTGCACTGTACAGAATGGTTTTACTAACTTGCTTGGATAAATGGTCTATACTCCTGCATATAGCTTATTGTAAGATCCTATTTATGTAATTTCTGTACTGCTTAATGTGTCATGGGAATACTTATGCTGTGCTTCAGTCCTTTGTGGTAGTTCCAGATTTCTAAAATCCTAATGCGTTGGTTATTGAATGTTCCATTTTGTTGACTGTACTGACTCATTATGTGTAATCCACCTTGAGTCCCCATGAGAAAGAGAGACTATAAATAAATAAATAAATAAATAAATAAAAGTCATAGATTGAAGCTTACCAAAGTGGGAGGCTCACATTGTGCCAATGAGTAACGTCTGTGGTTGCCCACCATTCGGACTGCGTGTCATGATAGGCCTGTACCCGGGCCACTGTAGTTGGTGGCCAGCAGTGTCAGATGGGCCTCTGGTGGCCACTTGTGCCAATAGCACGTGGGCCTGCGTGGCCCATGGCACTCATGGTACCTATGTGTTGCTGCGGCTTCCCCCCCCCCCCAGAGCCAGTGCTAGTGGTTTCCTCCCCACAAACGCCTCTGGGCCAGGCCGGTGAGGAAGACTCAGGTAAGTGGCTGCTATACAGGGGATGTGGTGCACGGCGATGTACCATGCTTTGTCCCCGTGGGGGGATGGGGGTGTGGCTGTTGGTGGACACCTGTGGCTCTTCCTGGTGGCCGTACCCACCAGCCACTTGTGTGCTGGGGTGTGGTGGTAGCCCACGTCCCTACATGGGTACTCCAACCATGGGTGGCTTGCCCACCAAAGACACCTGGGTGGGGGCGGCGGTATCAGGCACCATGGTCCCCATGGTGGGCTGCCCTACCAGCCGGTATTGCCTGGCCCTCCCATTAACACCCTTCTCATTTCCTGCAGGGGACCGGTCCAGAGATGAGGATGGAATGGCCTCGGGTGGCATGCCTGTTGTGATCAGTTCCGCCTCAGACACTGATGCAGGTAGGCACCCCCCTTTGTCCCCCCAGGGGTGACGGTACTGGCCACTTACCTGCTGCTTTCACCCTGCAGGGGAGAGGCCATGCCTTGGCACCAGCAGCTGGACTCTCTGACGCCCAGCGTCTGGGGGACCTGGAGGGGGCCATAGTGGACGTTCATGAAACCCGTGAGTGTCCCATGTGCACCGGTGGCTGCTGCATAACCGCCTGGGTGTTCCCAGGGACGGTGGAGGTGGGGTTGAATACTGTCATGGACGTGTCCCATAGCATTCCCGGACCGGCTGTGGGGTACCAAGGATCAGATGCCCAGCCTAGCCATTTCTGGCTATGTGGCCGCCCTTCACTTTGCCATGTGGACTGACCTGCTGTACCCTGTGTGGTCTTCCACACAGTGCACCGCCACGACTATCGCCTTGGGTTTATCCAGTTACAGAACAACTGCCATGCAATCATTAGACATACAGTGGCTCTGAGGAAGGGGTAATTCTGTGGCAATCCTCATAGCCATGATGTCTGCAAGGAGTGGAACTCAACTCTTTTCTTCCAAGTGAATGTTTAAGACTGAAATATAAGAGAAATAACTGCTTGCATGCTATCTCTCCCTATTTCTTTAAATGCAGTGGCACCTTTAAGACCAATAAAGTTTTATTCAAAGCTTTTGTGTGCAAAGCACGCTTCTTCAGACAAATTGAACTGAACAAACTGAAGAAGTGTGCTTTGCACATGAAAGCTCACACTTTGAATAAAACTTTGTTGGTCTTAAAGGTGCCACTGGACTCAAACTTTGTTCTGCTGCTTCAGACCAATATGGCTGCCCACCTGAATATCTCTTTAAATGTTTCAGTTTTGACTCTCAGTATTAATCCATTACAAAGTCAGTCTACAAGATCCTCAGTACCTGCTGCTGCTATTAATGTAATACTGAATCCAACGATCCAATTTCTAGAAAAGCAGGGCGCCCGTCAATGCTAATATGCATAGGCTCAGTGACAGGAAAATGCATATGGTTGTGGATTCACACCCATGCCACCCAGTGAAATGTGATCCCTGACATGGATAAGGATATCTATCTGTAAATGCTAAAAGGTTTCACAACACGTTCCAGTTAAATATAACCGTTTGGGGTGTGCAAATAACCATGGCCTGGGCCCAAGAAGTAGAAGAGAACAGCATTAGAATATGAAATCTAATGCACATTCAAATATGTATTTAGCCAGTGTAAATGTTGTAAGTTCTACAAATGCACAGATGCAAAAGTTAGCATTAGGAATAATAAAAAACCCATCATATAGTGGGGCATTTCAGAATGAAGTCTTGTTTATTTAACAGGAAAATACTTAAACTGAGATAGTAACATGGAATATTTAGAAAACAAAAGGTGGAACTATGTACACAGCTTTTAATAGAGCTACAAATTGCCTATTAAGCGCCAGTTGATCTACATAATGTCAGAAACACATTACAAAGCATATTACTAGAAGCTTTGATTTATACCTTTCACAAGCATATTAGATTTTACTCCCTGCAGTCCTTTGAGACCTATCAGTTAAATGTAGCAAGTTTACGTTAAAATACTGCTGTGCTATTTTAGCACAGCATTCAGGAATTAAGCCCATGCTGTGGTTCGTATTACTTTGAGACCATTAACAATAAAATACATTGCAGTAAATAGTCTCCATTAGATCAGGCTCCATTGTATTGGGTTTGTGATATTAAGTTATAACGAGAACGCTGATTTATGCATTGAACATGAAGAATGCATTGATCAGGATTAGCTCCTTGGGCTGGTCTCTCTTTCTAATTATGTGGGTCTGGGAGCTGAAACTTCCACAGAAGAGATTTTTTAAAATGAGAGAAATGTTAGAAAGTTATAGTAGGTCAGAACTCAATGCTACCTAAACTAAGCACCATATTGGCTAGTTTGGCATTCCATACTGTTATGCTCCTCTATGTACCCACTACTCTGTTGGTCTATTCAGAAGAAATGAACAAAGGTCTGAACTGCTGAACAGAAAGAAGAGGTTTGTGCCCTTGCCTTGCTTTGACTGAGCATTGTTTGGTGAGACCACAGCTCAGCAGCGAGTGGCTTTGCCTTTGCCCTGGATGAAGCCAAACACCTATGGCCATGCTAACACAGCTCTTGGAGGGCATGGATACTTGTGCCTGTACAGCTTGACACCCACCCCCTTATTACCACCTCTGTTAGGTGTGTAAGAGTGTGTGTGTAAGAGAAGGAGAGCTAACTGTTCCCAGTTTCCCATTGTCCCCCTCCCTTCTGGGTTTTTCTTTTCTTCTTAACTGCAGACAGAGCTGTCATTCCTATTAACTGTTAATACCTGTGCATGTTTTCTGAATGATCTGAAGCCTAACATGGGGTTGGAGTCCCTCTTTCCTAAGGATCAAATGTTTCGGTTCCTAAAAAGAGCTTTGATCTTCTGAATGTCTAATTTATATGGAAAGCACAGAGAGGTAGGAAGTATTTACAGCAAAGGAGCATATTGCAAGTTTGTCAACAGAAGAATAAAAACAAATGCTTAACTTACACTCTGAGTATCACCTCCTCTTCATAATCTGAGAAATGAGTCTACCTCTGCCATCCTGAGGATCCAGGACTGGACATGCCAAAAGATGAGTCTAAAGGGGACATGGCTGGGATTCCCTAGTTCTGGGATTGTAGAGGGGAACACACTCTCTTCTTTGGACCAATAAAAACTAAGGGGTTACATAAGAACATAAGAGAAGTCAATGTTGGATCAGGCCAATGGCCCATCCAGTCCAACACTCTGTCACACAGTGGCCAAAAATACCAGGTGTCATCAGGAGGTCCAGCAGTGGGGCCGGGACACTAGAAGCCCCCCCACTGTTCCCCCTCCCAAGCACCAATAATACAGAGCATCACTTGCCCCAGACCAAGAGTTTCTATCTGTATAGCCACTGATGGACCTGTGCTCCACATGTTTATCTAATTCCCTCTTGAAGATGCCCGTGCTTGTAGCTGCCACCACCTCCTGTGGCAGTGAATTCCATGTGTTAATCACTCATTGGGTGAAGAAGTACTTCCTTTTATCTGTTCTAACCTGACTGCTCAGCAATTTCATTGAGTGCCCATGAGTTCTTGTATTGTGAGAAAGTGAGAAAAGTACCTCTTTCTCTACCTGCTCTTTCCCATGCATAATCTTATAAACCTCAATCATATCTCCCCTCAGCCGTCATTTCTCCAAGCTAAAGAGCCCCAAGCGCTTTAACCTTTCTTCATAGGGAAAGTGTTCCAACCCTTTTATCATTCTAGTTGCCCTTTTCTGCACTTTTTCCAATGCTATAATATCCTCTTTGAGGTGTGATGACCAGAACTGTACACAGTACTCCAAATGAGGTTGCACCATTGATTTATACAGGGGCATTATGATACTGGCTGATTTGTTTTCAATTCCTTTCCTAAAAATCCTGAGCATAGTGTTGGCCTTTGTTATTGCAGTCGCACACTGTCTCGACATTTTCATTGAGTTCTCTACCACGACTTCAAGATCTCTCTCTTGGTCAATCTCTGCCAGTTCGTACCCCATCAATGTGTATTTATAGTTAGGATTTTTGGCTCCAATGTGCATCACTTTGCACTTGGCCACACTGACCCAGTGCTGATCCCTGTGGTACCCCACAGCTTACCACCCTCCACTGAGAAAATTGCCCATTTATACTCACTCTCTGTTTCCTATTAATTAGCCAGTTTTTGATCCACAGGAGGACTTGTCCTTTTATCTCATGACTATTGAGCTTACTTAGGAGTCTTTGATGAGGAACTTTATCAAAAGCTTTCTGGAAATCAAGGTAAACAATATCTATTGGGTCCCCCTTGTCCACATGTTTGTTCCCTCTCTCAAAAAACACTAACAGTTTAGTGAGACAAGATCTTCCCTTACAGAACCCATGCTGAGTCCTCCCCAATAGTTTTTGTTCATCAATATGCCTACTAAGTCTTTCCTTAGTAACAGTTGCCACCAACTTACCCGGTATTGGCGTCAGACTGACTGGCCTGTAATTTCCCGGATCTCCTCTGGAACCCTTTTTAAAGATGGGAGTGACATTAGCTACCTTTTAGTCCTCAGGAATAGAGGCAGATTTTTATGAAATCTCACTCTCCATTACCCACACCAAACTAGTTTACCAATAATATTCCCTGTTATGGCCTTGCTGGCCATGCCCTTCTACTTGCATTTAGAACCATTTGGCTCTGGATAACTCAGAGAGAGAAGGTGGCAGGTCGCAGATAGTCCACTGATTGCTGCCTCCTGTACAATGTCACGAACCTCCGTCCATAGTTCTTCAGGCACTCTATCTATCAAATCCAGACCCTTGAATCTATTCTTCACCTCTACTGTATATTCATCTGGGATGTGATCTAGGTCAAACCTGAATGGCCTAGTGGTTTTCCCAATTTTCTTCAGTTTAAGTCTGAATTTTGCAATGAGTAGCTCATGATCTGAACCACAGTCAGCTCCAGGTCTTGTTTTTACTGACTGGATAGAGCTTCTCCATCTTTGACTGCAAATTATATAGTCAATCTGATTTCGGTGTTGCCCATCTGGTGATGTCCATGTGTAGAGTCGCCTCTTAGGTTGTTGGAAAAGGGTGTTCGCTATGACCAGTGTGTTCTCTTGACAAAACTCTGTTAACCTTTGCCCTGCTTCATTTTGCTTTCCAAGGCCAAACTTGTCTGTTATTCCAGTTACCTTTTCACTTCCTACTTTAGCATTCCAGTCCCCTATGATGATGAGGACATCATTTTTTGGTGTTAGTCCTAGGAGGTGTTGTAGGTCTTCATAGAACCGGTCTACTTCAGCCTCTTCTGCATCAGTGGTTGGGGCATACACTTGAATTACTGTGATGTTGAATGGTTTGCCTTGGAATCGGACAGAAATCATTCTGTCATTTTTGAGATTGTATCCCAGTACTGCCTTTTGCACTCTCTTGTTGACTATAAAGGCCACACCATTTTTTCTACGAGATTCCTGGCCACAGTAGTAGATATAATGGTCTTCTGAGTTAAATTCGCCCATTCCTGTCCACTTAAGTTCACTGATTCCTAAGATATCGATGTTCAGTCTTGCCATCTCATTTTTGACCACGTCAAGCTTACCTTGATTCATAGATCTTACATTCCAGGTTCCTATGTAGTATTGTTCTTTGCAGCATCGGACTTTCCTTTCACCATCAGACACATCCACAACTGAGGGTCCTTTCGGCTTTGGCCCAGCCGCTTCACTCTTTCTGGGGTTACTTGTACTTGCCCTCTGCTCTTCCTCAGTAGCATATTGGACACCTTCCGACCTGAGGGGCTCATCTTCCGGCGTCATATCTTTTAGCCTTTTGATACTGTCCATGGGGTTTTCTTGGCAAAAATACTGGAGTGGGTTGCCATTTCCTTCTCCAGGTGGATCACGCTTGGTCTGAGTTCTCTGCTGTGGCCTGTCCGTCTTGGGTGGCCCTTCACGGCATAGCCCACAGCTTCATCGAACCGCTCAAGCCCCCTCGCCACGACAAGGCAGTGATCCATGAGGGGGTTCCCAAGTCATCCATCACACTAAACTGCTACTTTGCCACTTCTTTGCAGACAGGGATCTAGTTACTCATTCCAGCAAATAAACATGCATTTATTTTAGCACCAGGGCAACTCCCATTTCTAGCACAGGTCACCTGACCTCTGCCAGTGGGGGTAAATGAAGCAGGGCTTCCTAAGGAACTCACTTGACTTCCAGTCTTGTTGTACATATTAGATTCTATGTCAAAAATGAAGTCAAATGAGGAGGAAGTTCTTGTATTTTATTGTAATGAAATATGGAAAACAGTTAGGCCAAAGGACCCATCAAAACTGATTGCTTTCTTCTCAGCATAATTAGGAAACATGCCTCAATTAATAGGAAAACAATTAGACCAAATAGTTAACCAAAAATTGACAACTTTCTTCTTTTTCTTCTTCATCTTCTTCTTGAGCATATTCTGAACATATTCAGGAAATACATAAAGTTAAATACTTAAAATGACATCATCATACCATCATCATGGAAATAATATTCAAAAGGCATAATTGGTTACAAAAACTTAAACAACATTTACATAAAAATCTCCTTATTGGTCAAATGTAAGAAAGGTGTGTCTATGCAATGGCGTCACATATTTACTTGACATGACCTAAGGCATATCGGCTAAAGCTTGTTCTTCCCCAAACAAAAGTATTCATTACTGATATGAGACTAAAATCCTATCTGACCCAGACATTGAAAGGTTTGCCCTAAGAACTACAGAATCATGAACTTTGTACCTATTATGTTGCTTGCTAGCAATATCAGACCCACAAGAGGAAAGCCTTCTATATAACAGGCCTTTCTAACATCCTAATAAAATATTACTTAAAGAACAAATCTATAAAAACCAGAGAAATATGAATATGAACAATCAAGAAGGAAAAACCTATATATAAAAATCTTTATATTCCCATTCATACTACAGTCTCATAGAGGAATAAATGGTCTTTCAAAATACCTTGGGCCCAGACAATTAAGGACTTTGCACTGAGCCCATATCAATGAGCAACAAGTATAACTCAGAAATGTTACTTGACACATACCAATTAGTGATCCTTAGCCATGTTGAAGCATCCAAATAATTTCAGCAGCAAGATGATATCATGTGTGCTACAGTAGTTTATCCTGGATGTTTCTGACCCAATGATATACTGGCAAACCTGGGGGCATAGCTACAGTGGGGCATCTCAGGGCCACCCCCCCGACTTACCATCCATGTCCCCCCCCCATTTCGCTGAGCCGGGTGGAGAGCACCGTTTCAGGCTGTGTGGCGAGGGGGGGGGCTCAGCCCTTCACTATGACTTCCCTTGGTGACTTGCATGGGAGATGGGGGCTTCTATGGGGCACTTCCAGGCTTGAGGGTATGTGCGGGGGTATGTGCTGATTTAAAGGCCCCCAGAATAAAAATATCCTACCCACTGGCCTGGGCAAACCTATTAGGTTACTACTGCCTTTGAATCAGATTGGGAGGCTCAACATTAGCTGTTCATTTCCCCTTCTATTTATTTGCCCTCCTTGCACTATTATGCCTTTCCCTGCCTTAAAAGGTATGTTTCTGTCACACTCTCGCTCCATCCGCGGGGTGGCACCCCTGGTAGCTGTGTTGCCAAGGTCAGCGAAGGACTCTGGACAGACGGGCGGTCCTGGAGGCAGGTGAGTTGGCAATAGGTGGGGGAGAGAGAGGCCTTAGACCGGCAGGGGACGGAGTTGAGAGCACCCCAGGCGTCCCTCTGCCCACACGCTGTGATGGACCTCCGTGCTTCCCCTCTCTGTCTTCCTTCTGTGATCGCCAGCATGCCTCTTCCTCCCTGGCCCTTTCCCCTGTCTGCCTTTTATTCAAACCTCCTTACACCCAGGACCGCCCCTCCATTCTCCTGTTCTATGCCCCGCCCCCCTTATAACAGGGGACGCCGACAGGGCATTCCCCGGATGTTGTTTGGTATGCTGCCACTGGTCTCGGCAGCCCCTGGGCCATGCCGCCGGCACCGACTTGCTGCTCCAGCCTCTATGTGCCGCTTCCTGGCCCGCTCTCCACTCCGTCCTGTCCCACCTTCCCGCAGCAGCTCCGCGACCCCCGGGGTCTCACTCTGGCGTGACCAGGGCTTGACTTCTCTCTTGCTGGATGGTTGAGCGGTCGTCCCTCAGCCAGACAGTCTTCCACCGGTAAACTGCCTCGTGGGGGGAAGGCCGTCGGGGGCTCCTGGGTCTGTTGCTCCGTCGGGGGTTCTGGGGTCCAGACTCCGGGGATGGGACAGTTCCCCCCTCACCTTTTTCAAACTCATGTATACATGCACACACAGAGAGAGGACTATGCACAGAAGCCAAATACTTACTTACTCTATACTTTAACTTCTCTCAAGGCTGGGGTTCTCTCTCACCTTCTTTAAGACTGCTGTTTTCAACCCTTTTAGTCACTCACCCCTTAATGCTGAACAAAAACAGTTTTTTTAAAAAATGGGGGGGGAATCATGTCTAGACCTTGCTGTCATTTATGCCCAGAAGTGGTGCATTAAAAGGTATCACACCACAGGCAAGTTACTGGTGGTCATAGTTTCCTAAGAGATAACTCTCTCACCAGAAGTGGCTGCTCCAGGAAGACTAATCTCTATGGGACTTCTGGTGCACATGGTTTCATCCAGAAGCCATTTTGGGATTCAAGGTGGAGCTCTCAGTGATCTTGACTTCACTGACAACCACAGATGGTCCAATTGGCTGCTGGTGCAGTTGCTGGATGCCTTCACTATATAGGAAGAAATGATTTATTCAAAGACTAAAGGAGGATGATAGGCAATGACCCTCTGTTTATATCCCAGTCAGCAAAACATGGCCTTCACAGTCTTGTAGTCTTGGCGGACAGACACTGTAAAGTTCTTCTTGTTACTTGAGTAAATATGTTTGAATTTTAAACAATAAATAAAAAATAAAACACAGTGATATAATTTGTTAATAATAACCATTGTTATGCAGTTAAGTATTTTATAGCTTAGGTTTAATTGTTTTTATTAAAAGAACAACATGAATTGTTTTCCTAAAATTGTCATTGTATTTTTGATCATTCCGAATACCATTTCATTCAACGTGTCCAGATATGCTAGATCTTTTTAGCTGTGTTTTCTTTGTGAATCCAGCAGACTAAGTGCCACATTACCTGATCAGCAGCAAAACTAGCCATACTCATAGCTGAACTGAATAATTTCTGAATGAAGGTATAGGAAGGCATTTAAGTCGTCCTCCAGCATAAAAACACTTTTTACATGCAAAACTAGAATGCTAAAGAATTTGGCTTTAATTAGGGTTGCTAGGTCCCTCTTGGCAACTGGTGGGGGATGGGGGGACTTACTAGAAGTAAATGAAAAGCCCAGGCCACATTGCTACTGTTGCACAGGAGGTGACATCATCACGCCAGTGACTTCTGGGTGGCACTCTGGTATTTGGGCAAAACCTCTGTAGTAAAACTGGCTTCTACCATAGTTTTTGCCCAAATACCAGAGCATCACTAGGAAGTTACTGACATTATGACATCACTTCTTGTGTGATGCCAGCAATGTGGCCTAGGCCTTCTTCTTTCTACTGATATGTCCCCCCTGCTGGCCAGCTGATCAGCAGCTGGGGGGCAGGGCCTGGCGGTGGAGGACCCCCACCTCCACTGTGGGTGAAGGTTTGGCAACCATAGTTTTAATCCTCCTAACACTTGTATTGTTCTGTAGTAACAAACAGGAAACAGGAAGAAGAGTTCAGTAAAGGGCAGATGCAGGAATTCTAAAGACTGACAACTGGTTCATCTCAATATGAAGTTGGAACTGAAGAAGTCTGAAATGTTTACAATTGTAATTGTTTGGCTTGCATTCAAATTACATCACTGTGGGAAGGAATAAAATAAGAATTCCTTTAAAACAGTGTTATATGGAAAGCAGCCCATTTATAATGGAAGCACTAACAATTTTTGCCATAGTGCTGCAAACACAATTACTAAAGTATAGCTTTACAGAAACTATTATTGTGGCTACTGCAGGAAAAAAAAATGAAATGTTCATGTTTCCTGTTATGGATAGAAGGAATAATTGATCGTATTATGCCACTTAATTATAGACTAGAACAATTTTATGAGAAGGCAGGCTGTGTGGCCAAATGTGTGTGCTACTGTGCTACTGTGCTAAAAATAAGTCCCTCTGGAGGTTGCAGACTATAGAAAACTTAAAATTTGGGAATTAATCCAGTCACTATGGATTTCAGTAGTTGTATTGTTAACACAAACTTTCATCTAAAAAGAAATTTCAAAGGGAATTGACTTCTTGCTTAAGGAAATACCTGACAATTTTTGAAGAATTTCTACAAGACCAGTAACATTTTTTAGTGGCTTCTGTACATCCCATATTGTCAGCAAGCTGCCATGGTGTTTTGTGTTACTTGTATGGCTGTACAGTTTCTTCCTTCCCCCCCCCTTTGCCTGCTGGCCTGTATTTTATTCTGCTGTAATGCCTAAGCCAAACAACTGGAGGACGTGGTGTAGGAGTGAGCTTGAATGCCAGCTTGTTGCTTTTAGATCCTGGAAACTGCACCTGTATTATGTCTGGAGATAGCAGTGTTCCCAGGCAGTGAGCACGCAACCGTTTCCTTTCACCCGCCAGCGGGAAAGTGACCCATTGGTTATGTGCCTGGTTCAAATCCCTTTATTATGCTTGCCCTAGTCGTTTGTACCCATTCCTAACAAAGAACTTGTTTGAGTATCTTTCCAAAGCTTTGAAATAAATTTTGCTTTTCTGAAACGTGGATTTATTCTCGATGCTTGGGGATCCAACATATTGTTAGGAATCCCATCATTTTCCTATCGCCCCGAGTCTGACGAAGTCATGAGCGGGACAGAGGGAAAATTACCTACAACGGAGGGGGACACGGGATCGGTCCCAGTAACCTTCACACAGTTGATCACCACCGGCATGAC
>NW_015167067.1:1047490-1047618 GCF_001447785.1 Gekko japonicus
TCATTGGTTGGAGGGGGCTCAGCTGCCATTTGAAGTATGGACTGATCATAAAAATCTGGAAATGTTGAAGTCCCCCCGATCACTTAATGCGAAACAGCTCCGTTGGGCTGATTTTTTTGCTAAGTTTC
>NW_015167067.1:1048081-1049232 GCF_001447785.1 Gekko japonicus
ACTTGCCATACTTGCGCATTGACGAAATTAAGGGGGGGGGAACCACCCGGCCTGTTGCAACCCCTGCCTACTCCTTCCCGGCCGTGGGAAGTGGCTTCCATGGACTTTATCACTGATCTTCCATGTAGCAAGGGGAAAACTGTCATTTGGGTGGTTGTGGATCTATTTTCTAAGCAAGCCCATTTTATTCCTTTTTCTTCACTGCCAACTGCCCAAAAGCTGGCGAAAGCTTTTATGTATCACATTGTCAGGCTCCATCAGTTGCCATCTAAGTTAATTTCGGATAGAGGCTCCCAATTCGTTTCTAAGTTTTGGAGGGAGCTCCTGTCACTCATGGGGGTGGAGCAAGGTCTCAGCAGCGCTTACCATCCTGAGACCGACGGACAGACCGAACGTGTAAATCAAACTCTTGAACAATATCTATGTTGTTTCACTAACTACCAACAGACTGATTGGTGTGATTTGTTGCCTTTAGCTGAATACTGTTACAACAACACTGTACATAGCTCTACTGGGATGTCCCCTTTCAAGGCGGTCTTTGGTTATGATAGCCCCCCTCTCCCCTTTTTGAGGGAGAATGCTACTTGTAAGGGGGGGGATGCTGGTTCGTGGTGTAAATCGTTGCAAGATGCCTGGCCTTTATTGTGTCAAACCCTGGATGCTGCTAAAGCAGCATATAAGGCCCAAGCTGATAAGGGAAGGGTGGTGGGATTGGATTTGAAACCTGGTGATCTGGTGTATGTTTCTACTAAAAACATCAAGATGTTAAGACCAAGTAAAAAACTGGGTTGGAAGTTTATTGGGCCTTTCAAAGTGCGTAAAGTCATCAATAATGTTGCTGTCGATGTTGCACTGCCTAAGAATCTGAGGGCTTTACATTCTGTTTTTCACATGAGTTTGTTGAAAAAAGATCCTGGTACCTCTCCTTGGAGATCCTCTGTTACTCCCCCTCCGCCTGTGCTACTTGAGGGGGATGAACATTTCGAGATTGCGGATATCCTCGACTCCAGACTGAAACGTGGTAAACTCTGGTACCTCATTGAGTGGGTGGACTTCGGACCCCAGCACCGCGAATGGGTGGAAGAAGGGGATATTCGGGCCCCTCATCTGATTCGAAAGTTCCCCAAGAAGTTCCCGGACAAACCGGGAGG
>NW_015167067.1:1049321-1074857 GCF_001447785.1 Gekko japonicus
TGTGTTACTTGTATGGCTGTACAGTTTCTTCCTTCCCCCCCCCCTTTGCCTGCTGGCCTGTATTTTATTCTGCTGTAATGCCTAAGCCAAACAACTGGAGGACGTGGTGTAGGAGTGAGCTTGAATGCCAGCTTGTTGCTTTTAGATCCTGGAAACTGCACCTGTATTATGTCTGGAGATAGCAGTGTTCCCAGGCAGTGAGCGCGCAACCGTTTCCTTTCACCCGCCAGCGGGAAAGTGACCCATTGGTTATGTGCCTGGTTCAAATCCCTTTATTATGCTTGCCCTAGTCGTTTGTACCCATTCCTAACAAAGAACTTGTTTGAGTATCTTTCCAAAGCTTTGAAATAAATTTTGCTTTTCTGAAACGTGGATTTATTCTCGATGCTTGGGGATCCAACACATATTAAAGCAATTTCTGAGAGAACATTCTCACAAGAGTGTTCTCTAGTACAAATATGCTTGAACAAAAGCTCTATAACTTTAGATTTATATATAATTAGGGAAAGTGTTTATACATAATTAGGGAAAGTGTTGAGTTTAGAAGTTTTGAAATCAATATGTACAGTTTTGAATCTGGCAAGCTGACACAAATAGAGTGGTTGTTGAAAATGAAGAAGACAACCAAGTTTTAATTTTTAAAAATATTCTGAAAGTTGAAGGGCAAACTAGGAAAATCTCCAACATTCAAAATCTGGAAGTTCTCAAATTTTTAATTTGTGTGATTTTTAAGATTTTAGTTCTACTCTGATCACTTTGTTTTGACATAACTATCTTCTTCTTCAGTCTCCAGACTGGAATATTTTCCGGAAACAATGGGCTGTTCTGCATGCCGACCTTTTCCCAGATCTTCTATGTTGTCGATCCATTAGTCTTTGAATTGGTTTTGATTTGAACATTCCACACCTCATCCTTTATGCCATATCAATTGGAAATTGTTCATGCTTTGAAATTGCTGTTTTCCTTTTCGCAATTATAAAATCCAGAGATTCCAAAACTGACATTATGACATAATAAACTGTAGACACACTTTATTATGGCCAGGATTTCAGATGATTTGGCACGTAATCCTGATAGAAAAATAAACCCTACTTTTATAGCTATTTGGAATCCTATCTTTTTTTTTTTGGTAAACAAATTTTATTTTCTCAGGAATACAACATATAAAACATTTCATTCTATCAATTGTCTACCCCATTCCCAGTTCCTCCCCTCCCTCCAATGGCTTCCCACAATGCTTCCACCCCTGCTCCAAATTACTTCATATCATCAACAATATCAGTTTCTCATCATCTATTTGGAATCCTATCTTATAATATCTAAGAGTACAAGGAGAAATTCCAGAAATTGCAAGGATAATGCATTTGATATGATCTGTATATTGTTGGTAATAGTACAAGACGATCTCTGTTAACCCTCTCGACCTTTGGTTAAATATTCTACCTGAGAACTATGTAATTCTAATTGTTATTCTATTTTAAGATTTTAATAAAATATATATATTAATTAAAAATGAAGGTGGCAGAAGTCAGTAATGTCCTCATTGCTGATGTCAGATCGCCTGCCCCCCTTTTCTTGTGTATGCACCCTAGAAAAACTATGCAGTAGCACTAAATTTAGATCAACTGCCCAAGATGTCACTTTAAAAAAACTCCCACACTCTTTTTTTGGGGGGGCAGGGGTGTCTTGTGATACTTTACAATCATATCAAGCACTACAGCCAGGAATCATTTCGTAGAAAAAGAGGTGCAGGAGCTCATTAGCCTAACTCATTAGCATAACTTATTTGCATATGCCACACCCCCTGGCGTGTGTCAGAAGGCAACACCCACCGCTCAGGCTCTACTGGACTCTTTTGGATTGCTAGCTGTGGGGGGGGGGAACACGTGCAGAACTGTCCTCACAGAGGAGGGAGAGCTTGTACCTGTCAGAACCCACAGCCAACAACGAAGTACACGCATTCAGGAATGGTAATATTTTTATTGTAGAGCTATAGATGTAGTAACATAGGCACTGTTAAGAATGGCAGTGGCCCCTTGGGCATAATAGCATATAGGGTATTCGTATGCACCCCCCCCAGAGCACTGGCCAATTAGGCACTCTCCCACACATGGGATAAAGCTTGGAGACTGGTAGGTAGCTAAAGCTGAGAACCAACACTCTCCCACGGCACCTAGGAAAAACCTAGATGATACAACTCCCTCCTGCACATCTGTATAGATAAGAATTTCGGCACAAAGCAGAAAAAGCACAGAAAGGAATGCAGTAGCAATTAACCAGACACAGACCGAGCTCCCCAACCCCCATGGCAGTATAGCTGACAGTACCTGAATAAAACTTGGTCTTAAAGGTGACACTGGACTGTTTTGGACCAAGGGGAGCTCTGCAACCTACCTGCTGTTGGTGGTTCTGCATGTTCTACTGCTGTGCTTCAGAAATTCCCTTGAGATCTGTTCTGTGTACATGAACTTGCTCTCTGTGAATGGTGTATCTGCTGCAACATCCTCTTGAAGGATGGAAAAACTGAAAGCACATTGGCTCTGCAATGTGTTGGTGTGCCCTAGCTGGTGTGCCTGTTCCCCATCGATATTGGGTGTACCCAAGGAGCAAAGACTGATGGGAGAACTATGTGGATGGAATTTGGGAAGATCAGTAGTGGCTCTACAATTTCCAGATGGCCCAGGAAACATTTCCTGAAATTGTTGCATCAATCAAATATCAACTTTTGCACTAGAGGACCCCAATGCATGAGCTGATTCCTGATGAGAAGCATATTATAATTGCTACAGTTGCTTTGTGTGGCTTGTTTTATGATGGTTTACAATGGTTTCTTTTTTTGTAATGGCACGAGTCCTCTTTTGTCAGATAATGGATGGGTTCGAGTGTCTGGGCTTCCCTATCTGCATTGGTGCCATTGATGGAACACACCTCCCCACTCGGTCCCTGGGAGGTTGGGTTGATGAGTATGGAAACTGTAAGAACTACTCCTCCATCCTTCTGCAGGCTGCAGTAGACCATACGGCAATTTATAGATGCAGAGGTGGATTAGAGTGGGAGGAACCACAACAATTTTGTATTTGTCGACTCCAATTTATGCAGTGCCATGGATGCTGGCATGTGCATTCCCAGTGAATGCAACCCCACCCTCCATCTTGAGGGTCTGATCAGGGCCAGCCCGGGGTGTTTCTGCACCATAGGTGGGGCACAGATGCCAACCTCCCAGTGGGGCCTGGAGACATCCCTTTTGCTGCCACCGCCTCCTCCCCCCCGCTGCCACCGTGCACGCCCTCGGTGATCTGGCTCGCTGGGTTGGAGGGGGGGAGGCTGCACGCAAGTCACTGTGGCGCCTACTCCCACATAGGCTAGTAGCCTAAGGCTACCCAGGAAGGGAATCCCTCGGGGCATCTGTGCAGCTGGGACCAAGACGGGGATGTGCCAGGGCGGTCACTGAGGGCAGCAGGTCAGTGCTGGGGTGGGGAGGCCATGGTGGGGGCCCTTACTTCTTTCCTCCCTCCCTTCCCTTGCCCCCCTGGGTGGAGCGGCCTCCCTCGCTCGGCCCCCAGCCCCCCCTGCTGCTTCTTCCCTGGAGGGAGGGAGGCGCCTGGGTGGGCCTGAGGGCGGCGGCCAGGTGCGGGTCCCCTTTCTGGGTCCAGGGCCTGGGTCAAGGGGGGGAGGCTGCGCGCAAGCCACTGCGCCCCCGCCTGCCTTACCTTGCATGTTTTCTGGCATCTGGCCCTGTTCCCCATTCGCTTGGGCAAGTCCCAAGGCTTCTGTCTCCACTTTGGGCAGCAGCATGACCAGGCAGCCACGGGCTGGGCGGGGAGGTGCTCCTGGTCTGTCCGGCGGCCGCAGATCAGCATGTGGTTGTGGCGGCGGCAGCACCAGGGAGTCAAAGGCGGTGGCGCAGGGTGCGTGCTTGGCGGTGGTGGGAACTGCTCTCGGCCTCTGCCACCCTTTCTGTGGCTCTCAGCCAGAGGCCGTGCCGGGGGGGGGAGCTCAGCAACCCCAGGGAGGAGCTTCTGGACACGCTGAGTGCCCCAATCCCTCAATAGGGCAGGGAGAGCTAGGGGTCGACGAGTCCTCCCGTCGGAGGTAGAGCGGAGGCAGGCAGGTGAAGGGGGGGCAGTGTGCAGGACCTGAGCGAGGAGCAGCAGAAGCAGGAGGAGCTGCAGGCAGGTGGCGGCGGGACTTGCGGCCGAGCCCAGCACCCTCCGGGCTGGAAGATCCGTGGCCTTCTCCAGAGAGGCAGGGCAGGGTTGCCAATGCGGCTCACGCCGCTCGATAAGCCTGCTGCTGTACCTTTAAATTAAAAGCAGCATGACCGGCCACCTCAGGAGGAGCAGGAGAGGAAAAAAGAGTACCTCCTCCACCCTCCAGAAGGGGAACCGGCTGCAGCCAGGCATGCAGTCGAGGGCGCCGACATCTAGGTTTCAGCAGTGCCGGGAGCGCACCGGGCTCCTGCGGGCTGCACCACTGCCTCCCTCTGCCATGCTGGCAAGGTGCGCCGGCCCGGCGGCCACCCCTGACTCTCCTCCCGCGCCCTAAGGGCCGTCCCGCTCTCTAGCTGAATGCCTAGTTCACCTAGCGGGCAAGCCAGCCCTGGGTCTGATTGTTCCATCACTTATGGTAGCTGACAGAGCATACTTCATGTGGCACTGGCTACTGAAGCCCTGTGCACCCTGCAGGGACAGGCAAGAAAGGAACTTCAACTTAGCCTTGTGCCATGCACGGAATGTGGTGGAGCATGCCTTTGACTGGCTCAAGGCTCATTGGAGGTGCCTTTCAGCCTGTCTGATCATTTATGACGAAAGCATGACATCTGTCATGACAGCTTGTGTTGTCCTTCACAATATTTGCAAACAATGGAGCCTTATTGGATGGTGGTGGTGAGCCGAGGCTGATGCTTGCAGACCATGTGCCACCAATGGAGACTGTGGTGAATACTGCAGTACCAGAGTACTATGAACCATATGACAAGCACCATCTACATTAAGGAAAAGCTGTTCAAGAGTTCATCACAAATTTCATGGTTCCAAATCAATGGCAATGAACAATGGGGTTGGGGATATCATTCTCTAACATGACTATTAGAAAAATAAAGATTGAGCATTTGCAGAGAGACTTGTGAGAATTTTTTCCTTACATTGTTTTCTGCTTTGGCGATTTACATTAATCTTTCAAGAATTTAAAAGGGTTTAAAAAAGGGAATGGGGGGGGGGACTCTATGCCTATTAGGAACCCTTGAGAACAGGAAGACAGGGTATTAAACAGGGTTGGGATACTTGAAAAATGGAGAGAAAGGGTACTTTGTAAGGAGCTCCACGTCATGTAAACCATACTGAGCCCCCCCCCCCCCCCCAGCTATTCCACACTGGGCAATGACTTCTTGG
The DNA here is from genome assembly GCF_001447785.1 of Gekko japonicus. Lineage (NCBI taxonomy): Eukaryota > Metazoa > Chordata > Lepidosauria > Squamata > Gekkonidae > Gekko > Gekko japonicus. The sequence goes on from NW_015167067.1 coordinate 1,054,712, forward strand.
TGAAGAAAAATACAATCCCAATCCATGCACACTTGAATGGTGAGCTAGCAATATTACAAGTGGACACAGCCCAAAAAGTAATGCAAAAAACAGAATTATAAGTAATCCTCCCCACTGCTGACATCCTTCTCTTTCCAATGATCCAAGGCGAACCGGGTGGGGGTGGGATCAAAAACTACATAGGCATATAAAAAGAAAGAAAGTTTCCACACATTTTGGTCTAATAATTATTAATAGATGCAGGGTAGATGCTAGATGCAGCAATATCAACCCTTCTAGTGCAGGAGTCCATAAAAAAAGCATTCAACTCCCAATATGCCAAGGAAAGGTAAAGATTCCCTTGCTCGAAAGCCAGTCGAATCTGACTCTAGGGTTGCGGTGCTCATCTCCGTTTCAAAGCCGAAGAGCCAGTGCTGTCCAAAGACATTTCCGTGGTCATGTGGCCGGCATGACTAAACACCAAGGTGCACGCAACGCTGTTACCTTCCCACTGAAGTGGTACCTATTCATCTACTTGCAATTTCTTGCTTTCGAACTGCTAGGTTGGCAGGAGCAGGAACTAGAGACGGGAGCTCACTCCGTCATGCAGCACACTCGGGTCTCAAACTGCTGAACTACCGACCTTCCACAGCCTGCAGTTCAGCGTCTTAACCACTTGAGCCACCGCAGCCCCCATTTGTACAGTGCATGCCATATGTTGATTAAATTTTTAACCTTCTTCCCCTTTAGAAAAAGACCGTGCTCAGATGCACAGTCATTATTTCATTGAAAATGCCTCCATGGAGAAGGGGTACTTGCTGTTAAAGGAAGGAAGCCGAGCACATGCTGTGCTTAGATTGACCAGCACAACCATGCAGAGTGCCTCATGGCAAGCACCCACTTCGAGAACTGCAGCATCTTTATAAAGGCTGTGTGGTACTTCAATGTGGGTGGCTATGCATGTTCCCCAGAACAGTGCTGGTCCAAATTTAAGAGGCTATAGGCAGCTTTCATGGATGTCCTGGAGGTCTGGCAGGGCATCCCAAGGGAGACAGGTCACTCGCCCCATTTCAGTCTCCTTTTCCACCTATGGGTGGCTGCAGGGCAACCACAATGGGAGGACTGCAGGCATGATGGTAACTGAATGCTGAGACAACAACCCTCCCACTCTCTTGGTCCAGCTCTGTTTCAAAGTAGCCTTATATCTATAGATACCCATTCTGAGATTTTTTCAAATTTCTGACAATGCTGACCTCTGATGCTGGCCTTTGAGACAAAATTGGGTGTCTACAAAAGAAGAAAGATACTTTTTTTGCTGTGTTTGCATGCCAGGACCCTAGAGTGTTGATAAATGAAGTGCGTAGATGAGGTTTCTCCTTCTGAATCAGTCAGTATTTCTTTTGTAGATTTACCAGAACCCTGCATTTTTTAGGTATGTTCTTAATTTTCAGAAGTCCTATACAAGTGATTCAAAATAACACCGTGAGGGTATTGTTAAATCTGAACATGTTAGAACCCTTATACCACCCTAATACAGTTGATATCTTATGCCAGAGGAAACATACTTATTAAAGCCAGACATGCAACAAACACAACATCAGTCACATGATTGAATCCATGAAAGTTTTTTTTTAGTTCTTTGAAAGCATTTCATTGTTTTAATGAATTGTGAAAAAGGCAGAATAAGCCTTTAATACATTATGCATGCTGTTAAAATAAAGGAAAATGGGGTTATTCTCACTGAGCTAGACCATGATCACATCTCGGATAAATCTCTAGTTTATCTGCAATGATAAGAAAATTGACCTCTGTTCATTCTCCACTGCATTTTTTCAATGGTCTTCCATTAAGCACAAAGAGGCCAATGTGGTCCTACAAAGCCCTTTGTGTTACATTCTTCACTGAATTCCAAACATTTTTAAAACAAAAATAGATAGCCTTATTCCATATTTTGTGTTCATCTCTATAAATCTGAGGAAACTTTTGTTAATGAGTACCAGGTCACTATTTATCCAGAGGTAAAATGGAGAACAAAACACAGTATTCAGTTTGAATGTATTGTCTTTAGTGACATGATATGACCTTGACCAGTGCTGTGACTGATTATATGTTCTCTTTCAAAATATGTAAGAATCAGCAGTTTTATTTTCCATCATCAAGGGCTGGAAGTGATACTGCTTTAAAAACAAAAAACAAAAATCCTAGAAAGCAATCCTAAACAAATTGAATTCTACATAGGTCAATTCAATGGGGCTTAGTCATAGAATAGTGTTTTTAGGACTGCACTGTTTGGGAAGCTGGAAGTACAATTTTCATATCTGTTCACTTACTACATTCATTGCTCACTTTTAAGACAGAGTTGATTTAAAAAAATAAAAACAATGTAAACCCCTTTCTCCATGTCCCCCCATACTTTACCCAGTTACCCATATGAAATTCTGGTATATGAAAATACTGTATATACATAGAACAAGATGGGTAGCTGTGTTAGTCTATCTGTAGCAGCAGAAAAGAGTAAGACTCCAGTAGCACCTTAAAGACTAACAAAATTTGTGGCAGGGCATGAGCTTTTGTGAGTCACTGCTCACTTCTTCAGATACAGCAAGAATGTGTGTCCATCCGTCCTTATATCTTGCAGACTGGAGTGATTTCAGTTGCCAAATGACAATAGTGAATGAAATACAATATCAGGTGTGATTGGATTATGTGTGATATGCAAAGGGGTAGTTGGCATAGAGAAATCAGCATTGTTAATGAGATAGGAAACCTCGGAGGGGAGGGTGGGGTATAAATCAAATAAATAAAAACAAATAAACAAACCTAGGTCTTGATTCTGTCCAGGTGGATGCATTGTCTTGAGCTTCATTATCAGTCATAATCTCTCTTTGGATTTTTTTTTTTGTAAGAGAACGGCTACTCTTAGGTCAGCAACTGAATGTCCTGGAAGGTTAAAGTGTTCCCCCACTGATTTTTGAATGCTGTGGTTTCTAATGTCAGATTTATGCAGGGGTCATTTTGTAGAAAAAAAGCTAGGGGAACTCATTAGCATAACTCATTAGCATATGCCACACCCCCTGACATCACCGGAAGTGTGTCATAAGGCCACACACCCTGCCCCCAATGGTCCCGGCCGCTGCTGCCGGCCTTGCAGGCCAGCGGGAATGCAAGGAAGCCCCGCGAAGGCCCTCCCTGGCCCCAGGCAGGCAGGGGGGGGGAGAGGCAGGGAGGAAGCAACTTACCCTCCCTCTTCACCTGCCTCCTCCTGGCTGAATGAGGGCCGGAAGCGGGGCGGCCGGAAGCAGGGGGCGGGGCTTCGTCATGTGCCCTGCCCCCTGTACCTCACCCGGGGGAACTGCGATCCCCCGCGTTCCCCCCCGAAATGACCTCTGGATTTATGTCCATTTATTCTTTGTCATAAGGACTGGCCTGTTTGTCCAGTGTAGATGGGTGGAATGGCAATGCTGATATGTGATGACATAAATCACATTATAGGGTGAGCAGGATCTATATGAGAGCAAAGTTGGCATCTTGATTTGTTGCAGGCCCATGTTACTGTGTGTACATGTAAATGTCACAATGAAGTAACAACATTAATGTAATCTTTAACCGGTACACACAGTAGAAATGGAACACTGGCATATAGCCACATAAACCAGTATGTCTCAGAGTAATGCCAATACAGGGATTAATTGCGATTCTAAATGCTCTGAAGGCGGAGTTTAGGATACCAGCAAATCTGGGCTATGAAAGAAAACAATATTGAGATGATAGACATGAAATCTCCTCACAGAAGTTATATGAAAATAATTATAGCAATGTGTTTGTTTCAAATGTTTACTAATTGTTTCTGGAAGTCAGTCATTTTTATTTGTTTCAGTCTAATAGTTGTAAAAAATAGCAGTATAATTAGCACTAGACAAAGCAAATAAGGCCCAGTTATTCCAACGGGAAACATTAAAGGTATTCAAATTAAAATAATTGGATTTATTCCATAGCATTGGCTAATGTAAATGGTCTCCATAAAAGAAAACAGCAATAAACTGCCAAGTGAACAAAGATTCTCTGTGAGTTACATATTTATTCTGGGAACAGGAAGGAAGAAAAATCTTGTCTGTATTACTCAAACCAGAAGAAATATGAAGAATATCTTTCAGGAATCTCTGGGAGCATCATATAATATAGGGAGCAATATAAGTCATAAAGTACAATGCCCAGCCTCTCATTGGTCACAGATACAAATATTTTGATCTACTGGAAATTGAGATTTTTTTTCCATTTAGGATGTGGGGAATGGATCGTCTAGAACCTCATCCTTGTGAAAATGTTTCAGAGTTGGTGACCACTCATAACATTAAGATACCATCTAAGGAAGTATGAATTCTGAAGTAAATAATAAATTCCTTTGCCCTGTTTTGACTTTACCAAAAAGATTCTAGAAAAAGAATCACTAGAACTTGCATTGCTATAGAACATGCAACTGGAACCAGATATGCCAGAAGGGAACTGGGTAAAGAACTTTTGATTCACCAATATTTTTGAAATGTTACCAATATATGTGAGGTGCAGCTGTAGCCCTGCCCTCCTCACGTGTTACACTGGGCACATCTTTGGTTGCCTTTCCAATTACATCTTCTATTGTGGAGGTCTGCTAAGCCTTATAAAAGAGAGGGGAGGGGATAGCAGCCATCAGTGTTCCCTCTAAGCTGAGTTAGCGTGAGCTAGCTCAGTTTTTTAGCCTCTGGCTCAGACATTTTTGTCTCAGCTCAGGAAGAAATGGCTCCAGAGCAAACTGATTTATGCAGTAGCCAAATCGCTTGCTCACAACTTTAATGCCAGTAGCTCACAACGTAAAATTTTTGCTCACAAGACTCCACAGCTTAGAGGGAACATTGGCAGCCATTGTGTTGCTCTTCCTCTCCACAGGCATCCCTCACACAGTCTGGTGAAAGCCTGCCAGTTTCCTCCATGGCCTGCACTACTGACTTCGTTTTTATACTAGACTGTGCATGCTTGCCAAGAGGTCTCTCTCCTCATGGGAAGGCTGAGTCCTGTGGGAGTGTAAGGGCTCCCTGCCCCTCAGGTGGCCCCACATAATAACATAACAGAATCCCTGCTGGATTCAACCAGTGGTCCATCTAGTCTAGCATCCTGTTTTACATAGTGGCCAGCTAGTTATTCTGGAGGGCCAACAACAGGGTTTAGGGGCCAATGACCTCCTTTGATGTTGCCTCCTTGCATTGGTATTCAAAGTTTTTCTGCCTCTGAATATGGAGGTTCCTTGTACTTACAATCGCTAGGATCCACTGATGGCCTGATCCAATCCTTTTCTAAAGCCATCTATGCTTGTAGCCATCACTATGTCCTCTGGCAGTTTATTACCCATTTAAATCACTTGTTGAGTAAATAAGTACTTCAGTTTATTTTTATTGAATCTATTGCCCATCCACTTCATTGGGTGCCTCAGAGTTCTAGTATTTTGTGAGACAGAAAAAAAAGTTTGCTGTATCCACTCTGTCTGCCTTATGCATAATTTCATTATAATTTCTCTTTATCATGTCCTCTCACAGTCATCTTTTTTCTAAACTGAAAAGAAGAAAAAGAGTAGGTTTTTATACTCTGCTTTTCTCTGTGTAAAAGAGTCTCAAAGCGGCTTATAATCCTATTTCCTTCCTCTCCAAACAACTAACACCTAGTGAGGTAGGTGGGGCTGAGAGAGTTCTAAGAGAATGGTGAGTGGCCCAAGGTTACCCAGCAGACTTCATGTGGGGGAGGACCCAAGATGGCGACATGGTAAAAGGGCTCTGCTGCCTCCAGCACTGCTCAGATGTCCCACAACAGGTGTGGTCTCCTGCCGTCTGGCCTGCCAGCAGACCATCTGATCCCTCCCCAGAATGGCAGATAGAGATAAACAAGAGGGTTGTGCCCAGAGCTAGACAATATATTTTTCTATAATTTATTGAAATTTGAGTTAACTGGCTGAAGGAGCAGCTAAGGAAAGATGCAGGAGAATTTCAAGGGGTCACTCTTGAACATTGATGATTTTTTTATACTATAAGCTTATATAACAACTGCAAAATACATCTTCGCAGTCCATGGTATCTATACAACTCTCATCCAACACCATATTTCAAAGGAATCAACTTTCTTCCTTTCAGCTTTCTTTATTGTCCAACTTTCACACCCATGCATAGTAATGGGGAATATCATGGTATAAATTACCTTGATCACCAGTGACACACCTTTACCCTTAAGAATCTTTTCTAGCTCCTTTATGGCTGCCCTTTCCAATCTCAATCTTTTTTTGATTGTTGCAGTCTCCCTTTTGGTTGATGATGGAGTCAAGGAATAGAAAATCTTTAACTGAGGGTAATTCTCTAGTTTTATGCTCTCCCTCCTAAGGCAGCCACACAGTACACTTATCCATTTCACCAAGGAATGTAATCACAAATTATGCAACAGTTTACACATCATAAGGTATAATGAATTAGAGAAATACAAGTGGGGACCTGCAAGAAACTTGCGGGAGCAGCTATCCCATTCCCCCACCTCTGCTTCTCCCCCTTCTTCTCCCCCCCTCTTTCTCCTTCCTGCCACCCCTTTTCTCGCTCTCTCCCCCCTCCATGCCTGTCACGTCCTTTCTGCCCACACCCCATCAGTCTTTCTGCCTCTGTCACTCTCCTGACCTCCCACCTACTCCCCCCCCCATCAGCAGTAGCTGCAGCAGCTGCTCTCCAGGAATCACAACAGATTGCCCAAATACAGAGATCAGTTCCTCTTAGGGTTACCAGCTCCATATTGGGAAATCTCTGAAGCATTGGGAAGATGAGGTTTGAGCTTGGAAGTAACCTCAGGAGGGTATAATACCATAAACTTCACCTTTCAAAGCAGCCATTTTCTCCGGGGGAACTGATCTCTGTCATCTGTAGAAAGATCTGTCTTGTCTTTTTATGGGTTCAGTCTCCAGATTTAAGTATCCTCAGATTTGTTCGGCTTCACTGGTAGAATATATGAAAATAATAAGAAAATTCCCTTCTCAAGACTTTTCTAAAAGGCTCAGAAAGTAGCTGTACAAAGGAAATCCTAGGAGAAGTTTATTGCTACTCCTTCTGTAACCCACAACTTCAGTTATATTCTGATATTTTAAACTACCAGTTCTCTTAAGGACAATCTTATTATAACAGAGAGTATAAACATGTTGAGTAAGGCTGTGGTTCTAAAGTTGCTTCAAGTAACTAACACACAGAATCAAATATTCTGAGGACTGAGACTGAAGAGTTCATGTCAGAAACATCTGTCTTCCAGATCATACAAAGTAAGTACAGAATATAATACAGTTACATCATTAGGAAAATGAACAACTGAAATCTTTAAATAACTTCAGTCAAAGAATAAAATGAACTGTCTGACATGAACATAGAGGAGTTACAGTCTTGAATATAGATTTGGATCCTTATGATAGGATTTAATTGAACTTGAAATGAAATAAACAGTACAGTATCAGAAGTTTAAAGTTTAAAGGAAGTAATTCATCATAGGGAAACAATGTTTGATCTGACATCCAGTAGTATAGCTCACAAATTTTATCTTCTGCAGCATTTGCCTCTAGCTTCCTTGTGCATTCCAATAATAGATGGCATCTCCTGAAGAAATTCAATATGTCCAATGATTGTGAACAGAAGTTTGTATGGAGCATATAGACCCTAAATACATGCGACAGATATGACTTTTTAAACCTCCCTATGCTTAAATTAATTTTGGATATTCTATTTTTTCAACTGGGGCTCAGGAATTAATTTTCAGAAATAACTAGCCTGGTATTAAATAGGGGACCCCTAAAACTGGCTGGTATTCCCCTGGATAGTCCCCACTTGCTTTTGCCCCTAGGCTCTAGAGCGCCCTCAAAATAAAGAGGCCCCCCCTAGCCAAACCTCCTCCACTCCCCAGCATAACTTAGTCAAGAGCCCAAGAAAAATATCAAGCCTCTACTCAATCTTTGTTAAGACAGACCAAGCTGGTACTCTGGGCAGGTAACTCATAGCACCCCAGTTCCATGTTCTATAGCATACTCCAGCACGTAGTGTATAGCAAACCCCAACATATGTATGTTAAGTGCCATCAAGTAACTACTGTTACGGGATGAGCCTATGTTTGCATTTCTGTATAGTGGTGATGCTGTTTGTGTGTGTCTATGCATTGTATTCAGGGATTGCTGTTTGGTTGTGTTGCTTTGTTCAGCATCCCAGGCTTGCCTAGAAATAGGCTGGCCTGGAGCTGCTGTTGCACATACGGACCATGTGCTTCCCTGGAGAAGATATCCCATCATACATCGGGATGGAGAAGACACCGCGCCATTGCACCCATGCTGAGAGCTATGGAAAATGCCCAGTGAACCCCGGCATTTCTGGAGTGAGAAAGAGCACGTAACCCTACTCCCCTAATTAAAGACAACATTGATTTAACCTCAGAGTGTTGCCTGACTCCCTGATAGCGAGCGTTCTTCCCCCCCCCTTCCGCATCCGACCTCTGTATAAATTGGTTCAGAACTTACGCCATCCCCCTTTTCCCTTGGTAGATAACTTGGGATTGGGTCTCCAGGAATTTCCTGGAGGAGTTGGGATAACACTACTGACTTAGGGTGACTGTGATAGCCCTGTTCTACCAACTGTGGGGACTCACACAGATGATGATAATGATGATGATAATGATTACTTTTATACTGCTCTTCCCACAAAGCAGGCTCAGAGCAGTGTACAACATTTTACAACAAGAAACATAAAAACAGTCAATTAATCTAAGTATACAAATAAAATGCAGAAATCTTAAAACAACAGATGGCATATAAAAACATAAAACCTGTATGGTGTTGTGGTACAAGTTTGACCCCTGATGGTGGTGGTGGTGAAGTGAGAGGCAACTAATTGACCAGACCATTGCTGTCCTCAACCATATACCTGGCAGAACATCTCTGCCTTACATGCCCTGTGGAACTGTAACAAGTCAACAAGACTGTTGTCAAGACTAGCAATAATAGCAGCACTGACCCACCTCAGTCCAGCTGCCTGTGAAGATTGTTTGTGAGGGCCAGCACAGTCTCTATCCCATAAGAAGCCAGACTGGAAGGGGTCAGAAGAGTTCAGATGGCTGGAAAAGCAGAGTGAAAGTGCTGGCATTGGTAAATACCAGACTTTCCCTGGTGCATGGTTAGTCTGCTTCCAAAGCGAGGCAAAATGGGTTGGCCGTGACTGGGGCATGGAAGGTAGATGTCGTTGTTTGATCATGCTCTTTACATCTGCAAAACTATCACAACAATATCGCCGCAAACTGCTCTTGTGACCACAGGCAAGCTGCTCTCAGCCTCACTCCTGCCCCATCTTTGAATATTTCACAGCACTATATAAAAATGAAGTATTGTTATAAATAAATGTAAGAATGTCCTTAAAAGATATCCTAATATTATAAATGTTGCCAGACCATATTTTTTCCATAATCTAAAAAACATGGCCTTAAAGTGAATTTTCCAGCAGTTATTTCTCACTCAGCTAAGTTGTAGTCTAATATTCTTTACAGCTGTACGCCAGTTTTACACCTGTCTTTCAGGTTTCTAATGGAAAATCTTATCTTTAGTTCTCTGAAGTATTTCTATTAGCACTCATTAATTCAAGGAAACCAAGTTAGGACCTATCTACTTCTGATCTATTAAAAGTAGTTTTACTCTTCCTTTGAGGGCTCTTACAGTAATTTTAAAATTCTCTGAAAGAATTTTGCTTATTTTACATGATAATCATTTGGCTTTATTAGTGCTACAAACAGCTAGAGCAAAGAATTTTTGTAAAAAGGAATGGGTGCTATAATTGTATTTCAACAGATATTCTAGTTTTGCTGCTCAATTTTACCTATAATGCATCCAAATACCCTTAAATCAGCTTTATCTGCTAAATTCAGACCAGTGTGCACCAATTCGTATCTCCAAAATTTTGTCTCCAAAATCTCTGTTTTGATTTCACTTAGACTTGTGATGCTTTACTCACAGTTTTTTTCTGTTTCCTTACAAGGAATTTTCCTCACCCCCCCAAAAAAAACACACACACACAAAAAAACCCTATGCATTTTCCAACATCATTTGTATATCAATGAACCTTTATACACAAATCTATACATGTCTGTTAGGATCTTGTTCTCCCAGTCCCCTCTAGATTTAAATGAGCCACAAGACTGGATTGGCAGGGGCTGAATTGTCAAGGCTACGGGAAGCTGGCTTTGGGAAAGCCATAAAAAAGCTTTTGCACTTCCCCAAATGCAAGTATTTACCACATGCTGTAACTGCAGGCCTCTTAGTGCATCCCACCCTTAAATATGTTAATACTTTATTGCATAGATCAGTCATTTAAATAAAAGAGATAAACTACAGTATTTATCTTGTGTCTTCATTTGGGGAGGGTACTGGGGTAACGCATACAAGTGACATATGTAGTGTATAAAATATCAATTACCTATTACCTATACAATCCATACAAGAACATGTTCTGGTGAAATATGGCACTGATTCCAGTGGAAGTAATCTTTGCCAATATCCTTTCATACTTCATACTTCTCATTAATTCTTATTGTTTGTGAAGGTCCCCTTATCCCAGGTGAAGCATTTAGGGAATCTAAATGGGCTTTGGGGAGAAAATAAATATTTTTTTTGTTTTGTTACATTCATAGAACTTTGCAATTATTATTTTATCCAACATATGAAAAGGGAACCTGCAAAAACAAATTTAGAGCTCTAAAACTTCTTGAAATAATAGAAATAGAAATGAGGAAGAGCTGTGGGTCACCGGTAGAGCATCTGCTTTGTATACAGAAGGCCCCATGTTCAATCCCCAGTATCTCCATCAGGTGGTAGGCAATAGGAAAGGCCTGCCTGAGACCCTGGAGAGTTGCTGCCAATCTGAGTAGACAATACTTATCTTGATGGGCCAATGGTCTGATTCAGTATAAAGCAGCTTCATGTGTTCGTGAAATGAGACATTTGCTGATCCCTGTGCACAGTGTTGATGTCACAAATTATACCTTTTGCATAATTGCAATGCACTTTGCTCCTGTTCCTGTGAACTTACTTGCCTATGCAAGATGGGTACACTAAATTTGGAAATGTCCTCCTCCCCACTATTAATTCAACATCAAAGAAAATAAGAGGAAAGTATGTTTGATTACGTCACTATGTTATGTTGGCGGTGAAGACCGCAAAGAAAGATTACAATGCGGCCTCCATTATGTCTGTGAGCCCAGCCCAATTATTTAGAATTATTCAGTCTATTACATCTCTACCACAGGGCAGACCAAATAGTAAGAAATTGGCCATTGGCTGTGAGGCATTTGCAAACTATTTCGCAGACAAAACAGGACACTCCGCCATGACCTTCCGACCACACTTGAGACAGTAAGGGAACTGGAAGCCCCTTGTTCATCTTCAGGTTCAATATTGGACCACTTCAGATGACTCTCCCAGGAGGAAGTTGACAGGATCTTGGCAGCTGTGAGACCCACTACCTGCCTCCTTGACCCTTGCCCTTCCTGGCTACTGAAGGCCTGTGGGGAGAGCATTTGGGTCCCTCTGGGAGAAATTATCAACTTTTCCCTGTCTACTGGGACTTTCCCAGGGGCTCTAAAGGAGGTGGTAGTCTGTCCACTTTTTAAAAAGCTAACACTGGACCCTATGGTCCTGGCGAACTACTGCCCAGTGTCGAATCTACTGTTCCTGCGTAAGGTAGTTGAGAGAGCGGTGTCCAAACAACTCCAAGCTTTCCTGGATGACGCTTCCATCCTTGATCCTTTCCAGTCTGGCTTCTACCCTGGCCATGGGACAGAGACAGCTCTGGTCGCCCTTACGGATGACCTCCGTAGACATCTGGATTGGGGGGGGGGTCAGTGCTGCTGTTATTACTTGATCTGACAGCAGCAATTGACACGGTCAATTATGATCTGCTGACCCACTGCCTTGTCGACGTAGGAGTTCATGGGACTGCCTTGCAATGGTTTTCCTCCTTTCTCCATGGTCGGGGACAGAGGGTGGTGCTGGGCAAGAGGACCTCCTTGTGATACCTAGTGGAATGTGGAGTACCTCAGGGGGCAATCCTCTTGCTAATGTTATTTAACATCTATATTTGCCCCCTTGCCAGAGGTATGGACTGGGTTGCCATCAATACGCAGATGACACCCAGCTCTACCTGTTATTGGAAGGCCATCTGTCCTCTGCCCCTGATAATTTGGCGGAGGCTTTGGATGCTGTGGCTGGATGGCTGCAGCAGAGTCAGTTGAAGCTAAATCCATCGAAGATGGAGGACCTGTTTCTGAGTTGGAAGGGGAGGGATATAGGTATCAGGCTCTCCATGCTGGAAGGGGCAGCTTTGGTCCCAGCCCAGAAGGTGAGGAGTCTGGGAGTGACACTGGATGCCTCTCTTTCCATGGAGGGCCAGGTTATTGTAGCCGCCTGATCTGCCCTTTTCCATCTTCAGCAGATCAGATTGTTGAAACCCTATCTCTCCCCCCAAGACATGGCTACAGTGAGCCATACAATGGTCACTTCCAGGTCTGACTACTGTAATTCTCTCTACACAAGCTTACCCTTGAGGCTGACCCAGAAATTACAGCTGGTGTAAAATGCAGCGGTGCACCTGCTAACAGTAACTCTTATTCGGGCTCTGCCAATTGCATTGGTTACCAGTAGAGTTCCGAATCCACTTCAAAGTGTTGGTAATAACCTTTAAAGCCTTATATGGCCTGGGACCAACATATCTGAAGGACCGCCTCTTCCTGTATATGCCCCAAAGAGCACTACGCTCTATGGATCAACACCTCCTGGTAGTCCCTGGCCTGAAAGACGTCCGTCTTGCCTCAACCAGGGCCAGGGCTTTTTAAATATATATATATATTTAAGATGGAACTGTTCCACCAGGCTTTTGGCTGAGGCAGCAGACGTCCATATATGGCCTCCCTGAGGTGTTTGTCACTCTGTTAACAACTACTGGCTACAGTCAGGAACCTCCCACAACCATAAAAAAAAATCCTTGTTATTAGCTGTGACCACCATTTTAATAATTATGATGATGTTTTAAATTTTAATGTTATTACATTAACTAATATATTTTGTATAAATGACATGTTGTTACCTGCCCTGAACCCGCTTCTGGGAAGGGTGGGGTATAAATGTGAATAAATAAATGAATGAATAAATAAATGTTATGGTAACAACAACAAGTAACTCAGGTAAATATAGTCTACTTTCATCTGTATAGCCCGTGAATAGGGGAGACTTTTTGGTTATCTGGTGATATCTTTCAAAATAGCTTATAGCCCCTGTATTGCATGCTCCTACTCATGTCTCTTCTCCAGCTGCATGAGGGAATCACATGTCATTTTTTATTTTACTGTTTGAATAAATGTCAGCTAAAATATTCCACATCCTCAAATACAGTGTGTATTCACAAAACCATAGACAGCTTTGTGTCTGGACAGGATGTGATAGCTGCAGGGCTCCGAGTACACCTTGGCACATTCTGTACAAACAGACTATTCTTGGTGCCAGACTGTTCTTTTTACTGAAGCTTACACTTATTTTGTCAGAACACACTCACAGCGTGCTGTGTCTATGTGGCAAATGTGTAGAGGCTGTTTCACAGATATCCCCATTAACCAAGAATATATCTAGGTTTTTGCCTGTCTGCTAACTTTCTGGATTTTAAAGTCCATCTCCAGTTCTAACATGAAACATGCAGCACAGTGTGGAACTATAATTTGCACAATTCTTAAACAAGATTGAATTCTAATGTTATGGTAGGTTTGAAATGCATTCTCAGCATTCAGGAGAAAGAGATGGAAACTATCATGAACAGATCAGTGGGAATGACAGCACAGTGTAGTGTATAAGCTACAATTGAAAACAGACTGTAAGGGGTGGTTAGGAAAGGAAAGAATTTTAAAGATACCACATTTTGGGCATTGACTATGTAAACCAAATTAAATGTCATCACAAGAAAGATTTGGATGATGGAGTCAGGGTTTCTGGCACCACTTCCAGGGCTACTTAATCATGGCCCTCTGCCAAGCCCCCCCCCATGCAACCAACACATGTTGCCCCTATAGATAACAAGGCTATTTTATAGGGCATTTCTCAAATGTTAGTGCAATTGTCAGAGAGGATGGAACAACTGGGGTCCCATGCAGCCTCACCTGAATCTCCTGCACACTCTGCCCCCAGGAGTAGATGGAGGCCATGCTCTCCAGTGGAGTCCCAGTCATCAAGTGCCTCTGGAAAAATCCATACTGTGAGCCCTACAGGAGAAGCACTGTGCCAAGAAGCGACAAACACAAAAGACGACATGCTCCTGGGATATGTTGAGCAGCAGTGCATCATCCAGTAAGTCATCCCCAGATAAGGGTTCCATGCACATAGATGGCGATTATTGGAGGGTTGGGGCACTTATCTTGGGTCTGCCTTCTTGGTTGTGCAGGTGTAGGGCAGGGGATGAATGTAGTTCCAGTAGTGTTTGGGGACCTGAGTTGACCCACAGGACCCATGGTTCCAGTATAGCAATTTTGAGAACTGCCAGGTATTCATTTATCACATAACTGCAAGAAAATGTCCTAGAGGGCTACTATGTGGACTTTTTCTCTCTTTTAAAACCAGAAGATGATGCAGGTAAGTCTAACCCCTGCCATGAGAAAAAAGGAGTATACAAAGGCCACACTGAGCATTCATTCCAAAACTGGTTCATGGGCTATATGGTCTATATAAGCTTAGTGGCCATGGTCTACTAAGAGCAGGGTTGGCATCTTGCCAATCACATGGGGAACATCCTTAAGGCAAGGTCTATAGCTGGTGATGTCCCTGCAATCAATATGATAAGGCCTTTTGCATCTGATAATATGTTGACCCCCTAAGGAAGAAAGTATGGGAGTCCCAGATGTTAAAATGTACTATGAGGCCACAATAATTTCTTCATTGGTCCGGGCTTCTTACAAACCATCTGATAGTGGCTGGGTGGATATAGAATCCCAATATGTATTTCCTCTCTTGATGTCAGAGATGATGTGGGCACAACCAAGATTCTATGTCTGGGATAGACATAGAAATAAATTAGCACCTCCAATCTCACCGGTCTCTACACTTACCCACCAAGTGTGGTTCGGTCCAGGTTTTTTATCAGATGATTTTCGTAGCTGGAGAGAGAAAGGTATGTTTAGCCTTGCCTTCTGGCTTTGTTCAGATGGTATCATTACATATTATCAATTGTGTAATGTACTCAAAGCTGCCTTGAATGCATGACATGTGGTGAAACATCTAACTGAACTGTAATGTTAAGCTTCGTCCTGTACTAGGATCCAAATCCATCCAATAGTATTGCTAGCCCAGGAAGTAACAAGCCAATCACTTCAAGCAAGCTCCCTGAGCGGGAACTAATGTGATTGGACCTTATCTCTGCAACCTCATAGGTTGATATTTTTACAGTGGGTGTGGCTACATTAGCTGGGAATGTTTAAAAGCAGGACAGCTGCAATGTAAAGGCTGTTCTGGCTATCAGATGTTGGTCCGTGTTGGAGTTGTGTTCGAGTTGAAGAATAAAGTTGTGTTCTTGCTGAATCACTCTCTGACTACTTTGTTAAGCGAGCAACTTAACAATTGGTGACAAGGATGGGATATTAGTGCGGGTAGGCAGCCCCACTAATCCAATCCCACAATGGACAACAGCAAGCATCGCGCCGTGGCCGACCAGCAGCAGGCACCACCTGATCTGGTGGCAGCGCCTGTCAGGATGGCCAATAGCCAGAAGTTCAAGGCATTCGAACCTACCATCGAGGACTGGGACACTTACCCGACGCAGTTCGAGTTTCACCTCGAGGCGAACGACATCGCCACCGAAAAGAAGAAGCGGGCAACTCTCCTGAGCTCTTGCGGCAAGAGCGTATTCGAAATCGCCCGGTTGCTGGTAGCTCCAGCAGAGATCAAAACGGTTTCGTTCAAAGACCTGATGGCAAAGTTAAAGATGCACTTCTCTTTGCAGCCGTCAGAGATCGCCTGCCCATTGTACCTTCCCAGGCCGCCTCCAAATACCTCAGGGAACTTGTCATACAATAAAGCCCATTTATTCTCTGCAACTGTTTACACCAGTAATTGCAATACCCAGAGGTTCAAACCAATCTAGGCCCAGCCTTCTACAAAAGAGGTCAGGCGGCTAATGAGTCGGTGGCAAAGTATGTGGCAGCTTTGCGCAAGGCTGCAAGGCCCTGCAACTTCACCAACATTGAAGAAGCACTCTGAGACAAATTGGTTTCCAGCATGAAGGATGAATGGCTGCAACAACGATTGTTCGCCAAAACAACCCTGACTTGGGCTGTCACCTACTTGGAGGCCATCGCCACAGAGGCAGCCGACAAATCAACGAGAGAGGTCCGCCAGCAGCTGGCGTCAACGGAGCAGCGTGTACACCATCAGGTGGCCGACAGCAAGGGCAGTGACACCAACGATTTTCTCGTGGGCACTCCATGAAACTGCAGAGCGGTCGGGTTAGAACGGATAAAAGGAAGTATTTCTTCACCCAAAGAGTGATTAACACATGGAATTCACTGCCACAGGAAGTGGTGGGTGCTACAAGCATGGACGGCTTCAAAAGGGAATTAGATAAGCATATGGAGCAGAGGTCCATCAGTGGCTATTAGCCACAAGGTATAGCTAGGGGCTCTGGGGCAAGTGATGCTCTGTCTTCTTGGTGCTTGGGGGGGTCAACAGTGGGAGGGCTTCTAATGTCCTGGCCCCACTGCTGGACCTCCTGATGGCACTGGTATTTCTGGCCACTGTGTGACACAGAGTGTTGGACTGGATGGGCCTTTGGCCTGATCCAACATTGGCGTCTCTTATGTTCTTATGTTCTTAACGATGACGTGTGCACCGTCAGAGCGGGAACTGACAAGTGGACCCGCGTAAAGCCTGCGGCTAGCCCAGGGTGTGCCGGTTGTGGCAGGAAACACCCTCGCGAGCACTGTTGGGCCCGAGACATCGCATGTCGAGCGTGCGGTAGGCGGGGCCACATCACTCGAGCCTGCAGATCACCGAGGACATCAGCGCCGGCGTCCCCACCAAGGAACCAACGATCATGAGCAGCCATCAGAGAAGCCAGCTGCCAGATGACAACGAGCCTGTCATCCGCATCGACCGTCCTTTGCACCGGCGGTCACGGGAAGATCTACGTCACCATCCACCTAGACAGCGTTCCCTGCAGCATGGAGGTCGACTCGGGATCGTCCGTGACGGTGATATCTTCCAGGACGTGGCAGCGGCTCTTCCCCACCCGGAGTCGGCGAAAGCTGAAGCCCACAGACACCTGAGTATCTGATTTTCAAGGAAGACGTATTCCTCTGGCGGGGAGGGATACCTTTAACGTTGAGTTTAAGGGGAAATGTGCCATGTTATCATTGGTTTCTGAGGGGGACTGAGTTAATTTGCTGCACCCAGATTGGTTTGAACCCCTGGGTATTGCAATTACTGGTGTAAACAACGTTGCAAAGAATAAATGGGCTTTATTGTATGACAAGTTCCCTGAGGTATTTGGGGGCGGCCTGGGAAGGTACAACAGCCCCCCAGTGTCATTCAAACTCGACCCCTCCATAACCCCGATCCAATTGAAGTATCGGAAGGTGCCCATTTCACTCAAGCCCCGGATCGAGGCAGAGCTGGACAAGCTAGTCGAGCAGGGGGTGCTTGAGCTGGTTCCTTTTGGCAAGTGGGAAACTCCCATAGTCATGCTGGTAAAGTCAGATGGGTCGGTAAGGATTTGCGCTGACTACAAGTGCACTATCAACCATGCCTTGCAGCAGCACTCTTACCCCGTTCCCATCATCAGCCACATACTGGCATCCCTGGGAGGAGAGAAGGTTTTTGCAAAGCTGGACTTAGCGCAAGCTTATCAGCAGCTGCCAGTGACTAGGGAGGCAGCGGAAGCCCAAACCATCGTTACCCACAGAGGAGCTTTTAGGGTCAATAGGCTCCAGTTCACGGTGAATGTTGCCCCAGGTATCTTCCAGGGAATGAGGGAGGGGTTAGTAAGAGGGGTGCCAGGCACAGTACCATAATTCGACGATATGCTGATTGCCGGTGGGTCAGAGCAAGAGCTCACAGACTGAGTACAGGCGGTATTGGAGCATTTCAGGTCTGCTGGCCTAAGAGTAAAATGATCTAAATGCCTCGTGGGAGTCCCAAGCGTGGAATTTTTGGGGTTCCGGGTAGACGAATCGGGCGTCCACCCCAGAGGACAAGGTGGCGGCGATTAAGAACGCCCCACGACCCCTCAATAAGAAAGAGCTGCAGTTCTTCTTAGGACTATAGAATTTCTACCGCGCTTTCCTCCCACACAAAGCATCGGTAGCGGCTCCATTACACACGGTCCTCCACAAGGACGCGAAATGGAGGTGGGACTCAGAGAACGAGTGGGCGTTCAAAGGAGTCAAAAGCTTGCTATCCTCAAACGCAGTCCTCACGCACAAACAACGAGCAGAAGCTGCTGGTACTGGTGGCAGATGCGTCGTCATTTGGGGTGGGGGCAGTTCTCAGTCATTTGATGCCAGACAGAAGCGAAGCCCCCATCACATTTTATTCGAGGTTGCTATCTGCAGCGGAAAAGAACTATGCCCAAATTGACAAGGAGGGGTTGGCGTTAGTATCTGCGGTAAAAAAGTTTCATGACTTCTTATTTGGGTGAAAGTTTCTTTTGGTCACAGACCACAAACCTTTGTTAGGGATATTTGCCCCAGACTGGCAAATCCCTAATATACTGTCTCCTCGGATATTGCGGTGGGCGATTTTCCTCACCACATATGATTACGACCTTGAGCACAGGCCGGGCAAGGCAATCGGACATGCGGACGCCCTCAGTCGCTGCCCTCTACCCAGGACATGGACCCAGCTCCGACTAGCACGGTGCTGGCCACTGATGAACTACCGGAGGCCCTGATCTCCTCAACGGACATTGCTGCTGCGATAGCTAAAGACAGTGTAATCGCCCGAGTTTTAAACTGCATGAGACAAGATCCCACACCCTGAGTCAATTAGTGCCTTTACCCGCACATGAGTTCCCAATAGAGGGTTCATCAGAGACGCAGTCACAAAGAACAGGGAGGGGGTTTCGCTCACCACTTTTGGCGCCTCCAAAGGAGGGTCCTGCCGCTGTGCGCCTCTCACGGCAGGACCTGGTCGTTTCCCGCCGGTTCATCCTCGTTCTCACTGGATCCGTCTTCTTCGTCCTCCGGCGCAGCTTGTAGAGCTTTCGCAAACGTTAGTTTCCCCAAAGCTTTTTGGGCCGGGGTCGCTTGTCTCGGCTTGGTCGCTGCAGGGGCCTCCCGTTGCAGTCGTTGTCCATACTCCGCCGCGAAGTGACCCCGCTCCCCGCACTTCAGGCATAGCCCTTGATGCATCCGTTGCTCCCGGGCCGCTTCAGTCAATCGGGGGGGCCTTCTGCTTTTGGATGGGGGGGTTGGCTCACCTTCCCCCCTCCTGCCGCCATGTCCAGCCGGAGAGTTTGAAGGCGACTCTCCGCGTTTTCCGCCTCTTGGGTCCACGCCATCAGCGACACCGGGTCCACCGATCATAGCACCGTTTCTCAGATCTCGGGGTTCAGCCCCACATCTCCACTAGGACGTGTTCTGGCCAGTTCGGGAGTTTAGCCGAGTAGTAGTCATGCACCGTCCAGCGCCCCTGCTTGAACGTGCGCAAGAATGCCTTCGCCCGCTGGCCAGCGTTCAGGTCTTCGAACCTGGTCCTCAGCGCCCACATGAATGCTCTCAGATCTCTCAGCTTGGGGCCACGCTTGTTATGCAGACCCACATACCAAGTGGCTGCCGTGCCCCTCAGTCTTGCCGCGATCACATCAATCTGGCTGCTGTCATTTGGGAACAGGTGGCCGTGCTCCACAACAAACCTCTGCACTCTCACCGTGAAGTACGCCAGCTCCTCGGGGTTGCCATCGAACGTCGCTTCCAGCAGGTCTTTCGGCCAAGGTCGCCCTTGGCCTGGCTGGGGCGGAGGAGGCACTGGCACTGGCGCTGGAACCCCTGGTTGTGCTGGGACCCCTGGTTGAGCTGGGGCCCCCGGTTACACCGGGGGCCCTGGTTGCGCCGGCTGCCCCACCGGTAG
>NW_015167067.1:1075496-1092419 GCF_001447785.1 Gekko japonicus
GAGACAAGATCATACACAGGGAAAATAGGGCATGCGCAGATGCCAGGGGAGAAGAGGGGGGGGGAACCAACTGCCTCCCAGTCACCTATGGCAGCTAGCTGACACCAGGTTCCCTGTCACGGTAGAGCCAGGGAGGCAGGCAGACAGGGGGAGTCACAATACAAGTCCAAAGGTCAGCCGGGAGAGCAGTCAGCAGAGCATTAAACAAGTCCCAAAACACCAGACAAAGCCATAGTCAAATGTTACCAGAGGTCAGAGTACAGGGAGCAAAGCCAAGGGCGTGGTTAGGTTCAAAGCTGGAAGTCAGGAGCCAGAGCAGTCCAAACACAAGCCGAGTCAAAAAGCCACAGAGTCAAACAGGAATCAAGGTGCAGAGCTTCTGGTTCTACGAATGAGGTTGCCAGCACAAATTGCTCATGGCCAGAGGCCCTACTAAATAGTGCTCTGGCCCATTAACTCATTAGCACCTTTGTGCGAGGTGAGGTCCTGGCTGCTGTTAAAACTCAAGACTCAAGGATCTCCGCCCTCTTGAACGTGCTTCTTTTCGTCGGCTAGCCAGCTCCTGACGTCTCTGATCCCTAAACCTACTTACAGGTGGGGGAGATGCAGGTGGTGAGCTGCTTATGGCCTGCTCAATCCCAGGTGCAAACTGTCCTGTAGTTGACTCAGATTGCTGTGTATCCTCCTCAGTACTTACAGTAGGTACAGATCCTGATGCTTCTTCAGCTCTTAAAGGCACTGAATCCTCCCCTCTTAGGCTGTCAGGAGCTGGCTCTGGGGCTGAGTCAAGGGCAGGCATGACATTCCCCATTCTTCTTTATTCCTGACACAAGCCCTGTGTAACATATGACCATTGTGTACCTTTCTCAATAAACTGAACTTCATAAAGTGCTGGTGTTGGGACTGTGTGCATGGGACTCTGACAATTGGATGCTGGAGCAGCACTCCTACAGGTGCAAATGAGTGGCTGTTTTCACCTTCAAGGGCGAGACAGCCGTTTTTCCATCACAGGGTCTTGGTGGTGGAGCCACACAGCTACATGCCCAGGAGGGGGCTGCCAGCTGGCTTCCACCACCAGGTGGAAGGGGGACCATGCAGTGGTTGGTGGCCACATGGATCCTGGTTCTTGTCACTTCACGGTTTTATCCTGCAGCACATGGTCTGCGGGTTTGGTTATCAGGCTGCAGGCTGGTTGTCCAGTGTTGTATCTGCCCCTATGCTGTGCCAATGTTCCTTCAGCTGTATTCAATAAAATAAGCTGTGGCCACGTTTTCACCAAAATATTGTGTGTCTCTGTGTTATTCCTTCCATTGCCTTAATCCTTATCCCTCCTTGAATCCCCACAAACAACCAGCAGAACAATCACAAATGAGTTGATGAATAGTCCATTAAACACTTGGCTCCCCATCTGTAACTGGTGAACAGGACGTAAACCAAACTAGCTGGTGTTTGAGCATCCCTAATAATATTACACCAGTGGTTGTCTGTTTGTTCAATGTGTTGGTTATTATCTATAAAGCCATTGTAATGCCTATTTTGGACACTGCATAAGGCAGAGCAAGTGAAAGGAGGCGTATGTAATGTTGGGTGGGAAGAGAAAGAGCGTATTAAGTCACTGAAAGTGAGAGATGGAACTGAAAAACGAAGAAGGAATAAGAGTGAAAGAAAGCAAATAGGTGACACATAAAAATTGTCAAGAGCTGCAAGTGCAGTTGAAAGGGATGTTTGAAGGCTACTGCAACAGCTGATTTTGTGATTAAAATGACTTGTGAAGCTTCAGCTGTGTTTCTGTTTATTGGTTGTTAGAATAGCTAGTTAATTTTTAAATATACAGGGGACTGCTGTAGGAGCACCACCAGTATCGAAAAGGTTATTGGCCTGTGGGTATCCGGGGCACACAGGGTGAGCCTCATCCAACCCTCTAGGGCCTTGCGGGCAGCAAAAGAGCAGCATGGGTCATGGTAATGATGGACCCTGCTGTAAAAAGAAATTGTAGCTGAGTGTGCAGTCATGGTCCTGGCCACTAGGCTCTGTACCTTAAAGGAAGCAAGGTCCTGAAAGACTATAGCCTCTGCTGGAGGCCAAGAACTGCCCCCTCACACACACACAGAAAAAGCCAAAATGGCAACTGGAGCCCATGCATAGGTCTGCTGAATGTAAGGGCAATAGAGTTAAATACTTCCTGTAATATCAGATGCCTCCAAGCGCCCACAAGTCCTATGGGAAGGGGTCTGAGTGGTGGTTTGCGTGGGGGGGGGGCAAAGCCCAAAATCTCTCCTCCTGAAAGCAAGATAATGTGTCTATGATGTCATTATTCAAACCTGAAATATATTTGCCTGAGAAACAAATATTAAGGGACAAACACTGAAGGATGAATTGACAGACTAGACGCATGATCTGCTCAGAGCATAAGGTCTGGCGATTGATGACCCGTACTACCACCTGGTTATCACACCAAAAGCATACTTTTTTGTCCCTAAAGGAATCCTTCCAGATGGTTACTGCCACTAGAATTGGAAAGAAATCATGAAACATGAGATCCCTGAGGATGTCAGACCCAGCCCAGCATGCTGGCCACCACTGTGTGAGTCAGGAGCAGCCTCAGTGGCTGCCATATGCTTCTTCACAGCTGAGGTAGAGGCCCTTGTAGCCATGGCATTGCATCCTATGTTGCACTGTGACACTGCACCATGCCCCATGATCACAGAAACACTCCTCTTTGGCAGCCTGAACAAAAACAGACAGACTGGCCTGCAAAACAACTGACCACAGCAACCTACCTGAGCTCAGTCCGCTAAAGCCAGGGAAAGAAAAAAACCAAAGTGGTAATGCAGCAACTACCACACATCTCCTACTCTCCCCATTTTTTAAATTCAACTTAGCTAAAATATCTATCTCAATTTATACTGTTTTTAAATATCAGTCTTATTTTAAGAGCCACAGCTGTGCTGACCTAATTACTAAACCCCAAAGTTTTTTTTTTTATATGGAGGTATTTGGCAGTTAAAAAACAAAACTTATGCAAAAACTGCAACCCCGCGTGGGAGGAAAGCAAGAACACCCAGCCGAGAGGGATGAACCCAGGGAAAAAGCATTGCCCCAAATCCATATTAAGCATGCATTCCTCCAGAGGAAATACAATGCCCAAATAAACCAAATGCCAAATAAATCAGGACCCAGTCCACTACCCAGCCTCCTACAAACCCCTGAAGAGGACTGTCTCTCTGGAAAAGGCCACCAGCCAAAAGAAAAGGGGGGGTGCAAAGTCAGTGCAAAAAACACTCCATAGGCAGGCACTAGCAAAACCCCAAAACTAAACCTCAAGAGCACAAATGCAGGCAAAGGGACCTGAGGAGGCAGCTACCCAGCCCGGCTCAGTACTTAGCCACCAGGTCCTTCTTGCTCTTGTTCCTGTTCTTTTCAGCCAGTCGTGGAGGAAAGCAGATGCCAGCCACAGCAGGCATGGCACCCTTCGGTAGTGCCGATTCTCTGAAGCTCTAAGACCACATGGACCAATGCAGGCAGGGCACCAGCTAACCTCCCGTCTTCACAGAGAACAGCATGGAGGCACATGAGGCCAGTGATCCCATGTTCACCTCCTCCCAAGCCCTACCCACTAAATGCAAGATCCCAGGGGCCAGCCATTGTCTGGCCATGTGGGAAGCACCAGTGTTCCACCCCACCACCACTGGGAAACACCATGGGGAGAACGCACAGTCCCATTCCCTTCCCAATGCCATGCCTTGAAGCTGCAAAACAGCTGTTAGGTAAGTCTCCGGCTGTGGTTTATACTGTTTGTTTTCATGTTCAACAGTCCTTTGATAATGTTCACTAGCATTGCGTTCATGGGTTGGGAGCTTCCAAAACTCAACCTCCTTCTCATATTGCTAAGGCAATGTAAGAGGTCCATCTTCTATATAGATAAAAGAAAGTCCCCTCACTGTAAAATCAATGCCCAGGCCAAACCACTGGACCTAGAAACACCAAATTCGGGGAGAGTGCTCCTACAATAACGTAGGTGCTTGCTAAGAAGGGATTTTTAGAAATTCAACCCCTAAGTGGGTCAAAAGGGGGGAAATGTGCTCCCTCCATTGATTCCTATGCGGCTGCCAGGCTGCTGCCTCCTTGCACCCCCCACTCTCTGGTTGGTCAGCTGCAGAGCTCAGTGTTCTGAGTTTTAAAAAACCCAACAGTTACAGGGGACTGCAGAGAGCCAATGACAGCTGAGGAAATCAGGAGTGGCCAAGAACCACCTGTGAAGTGAAGCAAAGCTGCTGGGGCCCAGCCTTTCTGATGACTTCCAACACACTCTCCCCACCTCCTACACCTAACAGGTGGTTGTCTGTCAGTTGCAGCCCCACTTCCACAGTGACTTCTAATACTCCTCCCCCTCCTACACTGGACAGGCAGCTGCCTGTCAGGTGTAGGAGGTGGGATGGCTTCCAACACACTCCCCCCACCTCCTACACCTAACAGGCTGTTGTCTGTCAGGTGTAGCCCCACCTCCACAGTGGCTTCTAATACTCCTCCCCCCTTCCCTTCCTACACCCTGTCAGGTGTAGGAGAGGAGGTGGGATGCTTACAGCCACCGTGGAGGTTTGATCAGCAGGATTGCCTTAGCACTGCTGTTGGCCCAGCCTCCCTGATGCCTTTAAATACAATTCCCCTCAACACCAGACAGGCTGGTGTCTGTCAGGTGTCGGAGCAGGGCCAGGGTATGAATGTTTATGGGGGATAGTAAAGGACATTTCTAGGAGCCATTTTGATGTGTGCCTCCCTCATTAACGTAAAGAAATGTCCACTGCATCACCACTCCCTCACACCAACTTCCCCTCACTCCTCTCACCTGTTACTGCCCCCAAGAAAGCTCCTGGCAAATGTCGAGCCAGATACACCAATGCTACAAGGAGGAGGCAACTTAGGAATGCGGCAAAGACATTTGCACATAGTACTCCTGCGGTGCACTGAGCTGCACAGGCCAAGTACCAGCAAGATCACCCTGAGGTGCTCAGAACAACACATTCTCCATACGAGCAAAACAATCCAGGAACATAAGTAGAGAGGCCATCACTTCCGTGGAAGGTAGCAGGAGTTGACTTAACAGACGACTGCTTCTTAAATGGACAGTTCTATGTGGCCTGCTCCAGAGTGAGCTCATCAAGCAGCCTGTTGATCCTAGCACCTGAGGGCAGAACCACCAATGTGGTCTACAGAGAGGTCCTTCAGTGGAGAAAAAATAAGTACGTATGTCTCACTTCATTTCTTACACTACAGTCTTCTGTGTTAGAATTTCTACAACAAATGTCACATTTCAAATTTCACATCATCAGTATTATAACTGGATTTATGGAACTTAAATACTGTAGCAAAGCATGGGTAGCAGGCTAGTCTATATATATAAAAGAAAGTCCCCTCACCATAAAATCAACACCCAGGCCAAGCCGCTGGACCTAGAAACACCAAATTTGGGGAAAGTGCTCCTATTATGGCACAGATGCTCACTAAGAAGGGATTTTAAGAAATTTGACCCCTAAATGGGTCAAAAGGGGTAAAATGTGCTCCCCCATTGATTCCTATGTGACTGCCAGGCTGCTGCCTCCTTGTACCCCACACTCTCTGATTGGTCAGCTGCAGAGCTCAGTGTTCTGAGGTTAAAAAAACAGTTACAGGGGACTACAGAGAGCTAATGATAGCTGAGGAAATCAGGAGTGTCCAACTGCCTGTGGGGTGAAGCAAAGCTGCTTGCCCAGCCTCCCTATAGCTTCAAACATCCCCCCTCCTATACCTGAGAGGCAGTTGTCTGTCAGGTGCAGCAGCAGTTGCAGGGTGCTTAAAGCCACGAGGGAGCCTGCCCCAGCAGTAATGCCTAAGTAATCCTGCCAGCCCCACCTCCACAGTGGCTTCTAATACTCCTCCCCCTTCCCCTCTCACACTGGACAGGAAGCTGCCTGTCAGGTGTAGGAGAGGAGGTGGGATGCTTACAGTTGCTGAGGAGGTTTGATCAGCAAAATTGCCTTAGCTCTGCTGCTGACCCAGCCTCCCTGATGCCTTTAAACATAATCCCCCCAACACCAGACAGGCAGGTATCTGTCAGGTGTAGGAGCAGGACCACGGTACTTTAATCTATCAGGGACGCTGCCCCAGCAGGATCACCTTAGCGATGCTGCTGGCCCAGCATCTCTGATGCCTTCCAACACACTCCCCCCACCTCCTACACCTAACAGTGGTTGTCTGTCAGGTGCAGCAGCGGTTGCAGGGTGCTTAAAGTCATGAGGGAGCCTGCCCCAGCAGTAATGCCTTAGTGATCCTGCCAGCCCCACCTCCACAGTGGTTTCTAATATTCCTCCCCCTCCTATACTGGACAGGCACAGGCGGGTGTCTGTCAGGTGTAGGAGCAGGACCAGGGTACTTTAACATTGCCTCAGCAGGATCACCTTAGCGATGCTGCTGGCCCAGCCTCTCTGATGGCTTCCAACACTCCCACCACCTCCTACACCTAACAGTGGTTGTCTGTCAGGTGCAGCAGCAGTTGCAGGGTGCTTAAAGCCATGAGGGAGCCTGTCCCAGCAGTCTACAGAGAGGTCCTTCAGGAGAGAGAGAAAAGTACATATGTCTCACTTCATTTTTATACTACAATCTTCTCCATTAGAATTCCTACAACAAATGTCACATTTCAGATTTCACATAATCAGTACTATAACTGGATTTATGGAACTTAAATACTGTAATGGAGCATGGGTATCAGGCTAGTAGGTAATATGGGAAATGGGAGTACTTGAGCTATAGCTATTCCTCTACTATTTTTGAGGAAAGGGAACATTGGTGGGGGGAGAGCCCATAACCTGGGATCCTGTGATATGTGATTCATGGCTTCCCTATATTGGAAGGAACCATATTGTGATAACCCCCACACCCTGAAAGAGCTCTGTGTCTCTTGCTCAGCTCACATGCAAGGAAATACCTAGCCATTTTGGGACCAGGAGATAAGTTGGGAACCAGATGGGGAGCCTGGGGTAACCCACTGGAGATCTCGATCCAACAGCTGCCCATCCTCTAGTATTTTCAATAATATGGATAATGTGGTTAATCAAAGCAGCTAGCTGGTAAATACACTTCCTATATATAACCAAAGAAGCAGAGCCCTCTGTCTGCAATACGAGACTCTTGTGTTTAGACTGACAAACTTCAGCCCACAACTGGCATACTTAACTGCACATAACTCAGGCCCCAGTCACACGAGCCGGAAAATGCAGGGGGGAAAGCATGGCTGTTTGCCCCAGAGCAAAATAACACGCGGCCACCCGATCACACATCCCGTCGAGGTCCTGTGGTTAGAGCGTGAGGTGCTGATCACATGGCTATCCTGCAGCACAGCAAAGAAGCGGTGCAGCACGATCACACCAGCAATTGCCAGGCGCCGCTTCCGTGGCAAATGGGAATATTTGTTTTCTCACCAAAAGGTGAGCATGCGCATAATCATTTGTGCACATCCTGTGAAGACTTTAAAAAAAAACTAACCGGTTTGCGACAGGACTATGACGGGACGCGATCAGATGCCCGCCCTTGCCCCGTGTTTTCTGGAAACTAATACATCGTAAGTACTAGTTTTTTACTCCGTATTTTTGGCACGAAGCCACGGGTTAGCCACGGGTGCAATACACTTCACAGATGTTGTGGTGTGATCGCGCCCGGAAAATCCTCCTATCATCCGTATCTTTAGTGCGGCAAATGCTCTGTGTGAACGGGGCCTCAGATTGGTTTCTGGATATTTTCAAATGTACATAACAAGCGCACTGAATTTCAGCCTAAACTATCACAGATTTAAACCCAGATCATCAACCATTTTAAAGTAATGATTGTTCATATTAAAAACAAGTCAATCAACCCAACACCAGGAAATAATCACTTCTTTTAGTTTTATTCTCCTAGACTGTAGCATTCAAACCACTTTCTTTGATAGAATGCTACTGATTTTTTAAAAATTTCACAGTACATAATTTGAAAGTTGTGGTTGAAGTGTGATACACATGTAATTGGGATTTATGATCATTATATATCTCATCCCAAGTCTTACTTTTGTTACTCTGGAGAGCAGATGAGGATAGTGTTAGCACAGTGCCAGGGTTTGCATTAAGAAAATAACTGCGTTGGTTTCATACATACAAATGTTTCATATCCTCAATCTATCCTTATAGGAGTGCTACAAGTACATCAGATTTCTAGGTCTGACATTTCAGAAGCTCAGCTAGATTTAAAAAGAGTGCATGATTGTCAGTAAAGCCTGAGTAATAAATGGAAAACTCTTGGCACAATACAGATGGTAACAACATCATTCCATATAGCAGAATCTAGTTTTTTAAAGGAAGAAAAAAAATAACTTTTTTTTTCCAGAAGAGATTTTATGAGTGAATAAAAATTCTTAAAAGAATCCTTTTTTTCTTCTAAGAACAGAAGGCTATCAATTTCAAAAACAGGCTTTATAAGAATTTTTTTTCCGCCTAAAGGAACGTTTTCATGAGGCTTCTAGGTTCAAGACAAAATTTTTAAACAACTGTTTTTCATAGTATAAAGTTGGGAATGCCCAAGCAGCTTGAAACAATGACAGATTAGAAAGAACCCAAATTCGATTTCTTTGCTTTATAGGCTGCATTTTTTAAAAAAAACCACCCCTAATCGGGCAAAGGGTCAAAGCACTTTACAAACATCAGGCTTGAGTGAAGAATGACATTTACGGTCTTTTCCACAACTTTGCCAGTCAACCATATTTCACTTACGAGGGGAAAAGAATGGATCCTAAATCAATGCAAGAGAAATCACGCTAAATGAATATGTTTTACAAATGTTGGGGTGGGAAAAGCTGTCAGTGAGCATATTTGAAAAGGCTCTATTATTACCTAAAGCACAGTTTAGGCAGCAATATATAACATCTATCTATAAATTCATGTGCACACAGGAATGTATTTGAAATTAGGGGAGTTGGTTCTACACCCTCCCCCCGCCCTTGCATTTAGAAAAGGAGTGGTAAACTAGCAGCACATTTCCTGTGGAGGTATGTTTTAAAACTATTTTTTTCACATACACAAAGTAATTCCTCTGCATGCACATGAAGATCCTGATTGCAAATTCAATACTTTAAAATCTGGATTACAGGCTCAAACTATGTCCATGGGTTCCCAAGAAAAACAACAGGGAATAATGCTAGGCAACAGTGCGGTGTAATAGCCAATTGGAATTATTGGTGCATAGACCAATGGCCTTCTTCTGTTTTGCTCCACCCAGGCACGTGACTTTGCCAATCCCACTGTCATACTACTTAGCAACACTCCTCCCATCTTTTCATGTTGCCAGTGTGTGCGCGCATAAAGTTCTGTCGAGTCACAGCTGACTTAGGGCAACCCCATAGGGTTTTCAAGGCAAGAGGTAAATAGAGGCAACCTGCCATTTCCTGCCTCTGCATACTTTTATTTATTTATTTATGTATTTATTTTAATTTTATTTATTTTGAGATTTATATCCCACCCCTCTCCCACAACACAGGGCTTGAGGTGGGTCTCAGCATTTTTTAAAATATACCATAAGGTTCATTATTAAAACAGTTCAAACAATTATGATCTTGACATCCTCCCAGTATCTAGAAAATAGTCAAAACAGAAAGCATCTGGCAAACCAATTGCAGTTTCCGAAGTGTCCCCAGGGGCAGCACACTGCAGTAGTCCAGTCTGAAGGTAACTAGCAGTGTGGTGTAGTGGTTAAGTGTGCTGACTCTAATCTGGCAGAACCGGGTTTGATTCCCCACTCCTCCACTTGCACCTGCTGATGTGACCTTGGGTCAGTCACAAGCTCTGGCACAGCTGTCCTTGAAAAAGAGCAGCTTCTGTCAGAGCTCTCTCAGCCCCACCTACCTCACAGGGTGTCTGTTGTGGGGAGGGGAAGGGAAAGGGGTTTGTAAGCCGCTCTGAGACTCCAAGTGAAGGGCGGGGTATAAATCCAATCTCTTCTCCTCTTCTTCTCTTCTTCTAGCATGGATCACTGTGGCAAGATCAGGCTGGACTAAATGGGGGGGGGCAGTTAGCAGGCTTGGCATAGAGAGAAAAATGATGACCTCACCACTGTGGATGAATGTTTGTCCAACAGAAGCAAGGAATCAAGCCAAAACTCCCAGGCGCTTTACTGAGTTCACTGGACTTAATGGGACTCCATGAAGAGCCAGTAATTGCAGTGTCACCAAAGATTCAGCTTTCCCCAGCCACATGACCTCCATCTTTGACTGATTCAACTTCAGCCAGCTCTCCCTCAACCAACCAACCACTGCATCCAGACACTGACTCTTTATCCAAAGGGAGAAAGAGTTGGGTGTCATCAGCATATTGATGGTAAGGTAAAGGTTCCCTTGCTTGAAAGCCAGTCAAATCCGACTCTAGGGTTGCGGTGCTCATCTCCATTTCAAAGCCGAAGAGCCAGCGCTGTCCGAAGACATTTCCGTGGTCATGTGGCCGGCATGACTAAACACCAAGGTGCACAGAACGCTGTTACCTTCCCACTGAAGTGGTCCCTATTTATCTACTTGCAATTTCTTGCTTTTGAACTGCTAGGTTGGCAGGAGCTGGAACTAGAGATGGGAGCTCCCTCCATCATGCAGCACCCGGGTCTCGAACTGCTGAACTACTGACCTTCCACAGTCTGCAGTTCAGCATCTTAACCACTTGAGCCACCGCAGCTCCTTATATTGATGGTACGCAATGCCAAATCTTCTGACAAGTTCTGCTAGAGGGTGCATGTATATATTAAACAAAACTGGGGACCAGACCAAACCCTGTGGAAAACCACAATCTAGTGCACACAAGGAAACCTGGTCCCCAACAGCTACCCACTGAGACCATCCCTGGAGGGATGAAGAAAACCAATTCAAGGCAATACCACATACTCCCAGCAAGGCCAGGCAGCTGACAGGTGTAATAAAATGAGCAGTATTGAACTACCTTGATCTGATTGTTGATGGAGGTTGTCCACCAAAGCTACAAGTGCAGTCTCAGTCCTAAACCCAGGCCTGAAGCTGGATTGGAAAGGATCCAGTGCGAAGGTTTCATCCAGGAAAACCTGAAGATGTTCAGCCATTGATCTGTCAATTATCTTTCCCAGGAACTGTAAGTTTGACACTGGGCAGTAATTGGTTGGGTCCTTTTTATCTAGAGATGGTTTCTTAAGAATGGGCCTAACAATGGCCTCCTTCAAGAGTTTAGGGAAGCAACCCTGAGAGACAGACTGATTAATAATCTCCCTCAGGGGGCCTCTTATCACATTTAGCTTTTAGCACCTAATATAGGCAAGGATCCAAGGAGCAGGTTGTAGGCTTCACAGCCATCAGAATCCTGTCAACATCCTGCAAGGAAAGCAAGCAGAAGTGTTCCAAAACAGGACCAGATGGAGCTAAAGGAGCCTCCAGTATACTACCAGCCTTCAAACTGACAGTGAGGTCATGGCAGAGTTGTGAGATATCATCCATAAAAAAGGTCACAAAACACATCACAGCTAATACCAAATCATTATTAATTTGGGACGCCACTTTCAGGGAAGTCAGATTCTGAACTACTCTAAATTACTGGGCTGGACATGAACTAGAGGACACAATGAAGGCAGAAAAGTAAGATGTCTTTGTTGCCTTCACCACTACCTCATAGGCTTTCAACTGAGTTCTATAACATGTTCTAACTACTTTGTAATGAGACCAACTCCAGGATTGCTCTAGCTGTCTGAGCAACCTCTTTGTATCTCTCAGCTCCTTGGAATACAAAGGGGCCAGAGGGCACAGAGGGTGTCAGGGAGTGATCTGATTGGTGGCTGACTAAAGAACATGATTCTACTAGTTGGTAAGCTCATCAAAGGAACTGCTGACAGACCAGAGCACCCTGGAATCCAACTGGATCCATAAGTCTCTGTGGGTGAGCAAAAATTAGTTTGCCATACTTGTGAAGGGTGTGGTATATCTCACACCAACCGTTAAGAGGAAGTGATCCAGCTATGGCTCTGGCTCTATGACCAGGACATCCAGATCCATAGTTGTGCAGGAAATCAGATCAAGTACGTGGCCTGCTTCATATGTGGGGGCCAAAACAACCTGGAAGAGAACCAATGCTACCATGGACAACATAAGCACTGGGCAGCACTAGCCAGGGCTGTATCCACGTGGAAATTAAAGTCATCCAGGATTAATAGTCATGGGAAATTCAAGGCCCATTCACACACTGCTTTATCTGGAGAGATCTGTTACCTACTGGAGATCTGGGCGGGTGGTATACCAGCAGGATACCCACCCTCTCCCTGGCTCCCCACATCAAGCCAACATATTCAAATCCAGATATTTGAGGCACAGGGATCCTCTGAAAGGAGAAACCCTCTTGGATGAGAAGAACCACACCCCACTCACATTTGAGGCTGACGAAAAACTGAGAAACTGGGTAGTTTCCGTCACTGGACTTCTTTGGTGGTCTGGCACCCAAGTACTAACCAGGGTCGTTGCCAGTACCAGATGTTATTGGGCCTGCATGATTTGTTACACATATCCTTCCATGTTTCTCTGCGTAATGGCAGCAATAATCATTGATTCACCACACAAGTCATAATTCATGAAAATGGGAGGAGACTTAAATGTAAGGGTCACCTCCTGCACCCTTGCTAGTCCTCCAGTAACAGGCTCTTGGTTTAATTGCAGACCCTGAGCCCTGCGGTAATGACCCATCTACCCATCTCCATTGGTGTGTTTCATTGTGAAGATATCAGATGTGAGCAATAAGAAAAAGACTTTCCATATATATTAACTATGAGCAAAACAGAGTTATGGTTGAAACAGACCATATATTGAAAAAAATATGAGTGGTAGAAGAATTCTGAAAGCAACATCTAACAATGGGATTTCAAACTCTTTTTAAGTGCACTTAGGCCTTCAGAAACTGCTTGAGAGAGGAGTAAGGGGAGAAGCATGGCCATTATTGAACCTCTGTGCAGGACATTGGTACCTGTTAAAATGTTGTACTATTGGTTGGGTTAGTGCCACGAACAATGCTATCAGGTGAAGTGTGCTTGGTGTTCAACAGCAAAAATGGATATGCTCTCCATAGCTTTTTAAATATATCATGCTTGTGGGCGGGGCAACAGTGGGAGGGCTTCTAGTGTCCTGGTCCCACTGCTGGATCTCCTGATGGCACCTGGTATTTATGGCCACTCTGTGACAGAGTGTTGGACTGGATGGGCCATTGGCCTGATCCAACATTGGCTTCTCTTATGTTCTTATTGCTAGCAACACAGTGATGTCACTTCCAGTGTGCACCAGAAATGATGAAGTCATTATCTCACCAGCCATGTGGAAACACTCTGGTATTTGGAGGGAAAACTCTATGGTAGATGTCAATTTTACCATTGAGTTTTTGCCTGAATATCAGAGTGTCTCTATGTTGCCAGTGACATGATGATGTCACTTCCAGTGAGCACCACAAGTGATGTCATTCTGTTGGAAGTGAGGCAGGCTTAGGCCTCACTTGGCTGCTGGTAAGTCCCCGACTGGACAGCTGATCAGCGCCAAGGGAAAGGCACCACAGCAGCAGATCCTCTACCCCCAGTGAGGGCCAGGCAAGCCTACCTTGTACAGGCTTCTCTGCCCCCCAGCTTCTGATCTGGCTTGCTTTTATGCAGACCCCTCTGGCCCCACCCTGGCTTCTACTCTGGCTGTGGAGGCTGCTATGTTCTCTGGACCACTGCAGTCTTGGACCCCAGGTGATTCTTTGACTGGCATTTGGAATCGTGGTGTCAGGGCCCTCTGTTGGTGGTGATAGGGCCGCTGGGAGCTGCATTTCCTAAAGTAGCAGTGGAGGGTCTTGACCTGAGTCTGGCATTGTCTCCAAATATGTAGGATAAGGAGAGGTGACCAACCCAGGCACTTCAGTCCAAGTGTAAAGGAAGGGAATGTTTTTACTGCTGGACGCCCTGAACCTTCATGCTGATTTGAATAAGAGAATGGTATTGATGGGCAGCATCTATTGGCACAGTTTGGTGTGCAGGCAAGGGTTAAAATGATGGCCATGCTATTGCTCTGGGCTGGAGCCTGCATACATGGGATTGCTTGGACACTGGTGAACCCATTGGGGAGTTTCTTTAGGGAAGATAAAGTGTTTATCAAAAACCATTCAGCCATTCATAAAATTAATAAAGTCTTAGTGAAATCCACCTTCTGTTTCTGTGTCATCCTGGGAGGGATGGTACATTTCCTGTGACCATTTCTCTGTGTTGCAAATGAGATAACAGAGCAACATATTTTTGGAAGAAAAACTAAAATCACCTACCCAGACTCAAAGCTATATATAAATCAGAAATAGCAATATGACAACTGTTTTCTTTAAAAAGGAAGCATCAATAAGATGTGTATTTTGTATTGACCAGGAGATGGTAAACACTGCTATCTAAGTGTCAAGTGGATTTCCAAACCTGCAGTATATTTGTTAATAGGGTTTTGTTATCTCTGCTTCCCTATGGATGAACAGAAATGGAGGAGACATGTGTACAAACAAAAATGAAGTATTTTTGTACTCACTGTCAGAGAATGGTGGTTGATCATTTTAGTGAGTAGCATGCTCATGGAGGTTGCCTAGCAACATTAACCCATGAAAGGAAACAAGTAGACAAACAGACAGACAGACAGACAGACAAAGCTCTGCTTGTTTAGGTTATTGGAAACCTTGAGACTACTTTCTTTTGTCTAGAAGTGGTTGGGGGTACAGTAACTGACCTTTCTACATTTTGTTTTCATTAGAAATGTTATATAAGCTACCTGGTATGCCTTCTGAAAACATCACTTCATACCTAGAGTTGTATTTGGTCAGTCAAGAAATTTGTGGTATATTTCTAACCTACTATTAGGACGTCGTCTCCCAGAAACTTCCAAGATAATTTAACCTGACAGTCATGGATTTGATTCATACAGCAATATCCAGCAACACTAAAATAGACTATGAGCCAATGACATCCAGGAATGTTATTGATGGTGATACTATCACAATTATTGATACTGCTGTTCTGTGCTCACCAACAGTTATTTCAAATTTGAAGGAAACTTGAACCTTCAGATCATTAGCCCTGCATTCAGTGCTGTGCTAATATATTCATGGCTGACTTGAATGTCACCTGACCACCTGACGCAGCAGGGTCCCGGTCACACTGGCCAGAGAACGCGGGGGGAGGCGTGGCTTTTCGCTCCACCGCACTTGTGACCCGGCTGAACGCTATCAGACGCGACGGCAGGGAATCAGGGGTAGCATTTTGTCGGCGCACATTTCTGGTGTGCTTCATGCGGCGCTGGAGCGATCAGATGGAGGACGTCTGTTTGTGGCCCACTGCAAGTGGATAATACTGGTGTTTCTGCAGTAGCTTTGAACTACGGATCTTCGGCGGGATGCAATGGCTTGCCAACGGGTGCACAACACTTGCCAGATGTGCTGGTGTGATCATGCCCATTAAATCCACCCGGCATCCGTGAGTATCCCACGGCAACTTCTGTGTATGATCGGAGCCCTGGTTTATTTTCTGGACACCACAGTGCAATGATGCTAATATTGGGATATACATCCAGAACTTTGCCAGTTGTGCTCTAACCCCATCCTTGCTCCATTCCTAAGCCTTGAAAATGCTTTGGTGCCTGTTATGCTGGTGCCTAATTGTCTGGTTTTGATTGCCCATGTAGCAGGAGGGACTGGGTTCCCACATTCCTTAGAGATAGACATTTCTTAGAGATAAACATAGAGGTAGAGCAAGAGGGTAAGCCTTCATCTCCAACTATAAACAAACACAAACCCAGCAAACTAGATTACCAAATTCATGTTGGACTTAATCAAGACTGGGTATATCTTTCCCACTAAAGTAATTATCCCTCTTAAATTAACTTTGCCAATAGGGTCTGCAGTCATAAGTTGGTTACCTATTTGTGTGTGTGTGTGTGTGTGTGTGTGTGCGTGCGTGTAGCTACTGCTACTCTTTATCTTTCATGGCTTTTGGGTCCTGTTGATTACAATTATCCAAAAGATTTCACCTATGATAATAGAAACTTGGTGGTAGAGGGTTTGGGGCCTGAAAATAGCACAACAGGACCCCCTCACTAGATTTCTCAGTAATGGCAGCTGCATTGTAAAAAAAAAAAAAAAAGGCTGAGACTCACAGAAAACTACAAAAATGTGTAGCTCCACTGAATTATTCTGGCTATACCACTATGCTATATTTAACGGAGCCCAACAGTTTTATAGGCTTGGAATGTGCCAAAATACTGTTCTCTGTATTTTGAAATCTACAGTGGTATCCACACACTGACTAAGGCAAGTACAAGTGCTTACCTGACCTCCTGATCCTATAGTGACTCTGGCTGTTATTGCAGTGGAAATCCCTTTCATTTGAACAAGGGCAGCCAATAACAGGCTTTACTTTATAATGGCCCCACCCACTTACCAAAAAGCTCAGTGGGCATCAGGGGCACCACACTGGAGAAACCCTAGTTTAAAGAGTAACTGGGGATAGTTGCTAGTCTGTTTTATTATTGACTAGGAATAAGGCCTGTTGTGGAAATAAATACAACGAGATCTAGAAAGAGGCTCTGGGTGGGTGCCCCGGCCTTGGGAACTCAGTGTCAATTTGCTGTGGCGACCTCAGCAGGGTATAATGACATCGAGTCCACCGTTTTCTCCAGAGGAACTGCTCTCTGCTACCTGAAGAACAGGTGTAATTTTGAGTGATCTCCAGCACTCACCTGGAGATTGGCAGCAATGGTTCCCCAGGAGGGAATGGCCGGTTTGGAGGGTGGAGTCTATGGCATTGTACCTGTCTGAGGTCCCACTCCTCCTCAAATCCCACCCTCTCCAGGCTCCACCCCTCAAATCTAGGAATTTTCCA
>NW_015167067.1:1092707-1114941 GCF_001447785.1 Gekko japonicus
CCTCTTCAAACCTCACCCTCGCCAGGCGCCACCCCTCAAATATCCAGGAATTTCCCACCTGGAGTTGGCAACCCTATCCTTCCCAGCTAATCATCAACCTACCTTTATTTCCCCCTCACTCTTCAGCTTTCCATCTCCCCCCCACCTGCAGCCTCCACTGTACTCTGAAGCCCTGACTGTCACATCACATTGGCTGTCATGGGGGGGGCATCTCAGAGTCCACCATTTTCTCCAGGGGAACTGATCTCTGCCATCTGGAAACCAGTTGTAATTCTGAATGATCTCCAGCCCTCACCTGGATATTGGCAACAATAGTTTCCCAGGAGGAAAAGTAGTCTTTCTCTGCAATGGGGACCAAAGCAGGTAACATCATTCTCCTCTCCCCCTTTTTACTTGCACAACAACCTTGTGAGGTAGGTTAGGCTGAAAGTCTGTGACCAGTCCAAAATCACCCACTCAGCTTCTACAGCAAGAACCTGGATCTCAGAGACCCTGCTCTGAAGCACTAATGGCTATGCCTAGGGTAGCCAACCTCCAGATGGAGCCTGAAGATCACCAGGTATCACAGCATGGACATGAACTCCAAACCCCCCCCCCCGGAGAAAATAACTGCTTTGGAAGGTGGGCTTTATGGCATTCTGTTCAGTTGAGGCCTCTCCCTTCCCCAAACCCTGGCTTCCATAGACTCTACCAGAAAATCTCCAGAAATCTCCCTACCTGGAACTGGCAACCCTATCCGGACTGGCCCCAGTGAGTTCTTCACAACGGCCTGAGAAATGTTTCCTTCCTTTGTCTGAACCAAGCTTCGTTGCCCACTGTGGAGAAACGGGCTCCAGTTTACAACTCTGCTGTTTGCCTCCCACCCTTGTCCCATGGGCGTATCTCACTCCTTAAATTCGCTGCCGCCACTCACTGAACTGTCACTGCCTTTTTAGAGGGACACTGAGAACCCTCCAGCCGAATCTCCCTATTTGAAGATGAAATCCCCAATCTTTGGGGGATCCCTGGAAAGTTGGCAGCCCAAGGGTCTGGCCTTCCCTTGCTTCCCTGGGCTACCCCCTCCCTTTGTTATTGTGCAGAGCGGGGGAGACTATGTGGTCAGAGCACAACACAGATTATTAGCCCAAATAAAAGATTTTATCTAAGTATTTACACAGTTATGGGGTGCGCACACACACTAAAGGAATAAGGCACAGCTGTAGGAGTAAGGGCAAACGATGAACCCACAGGGGCATAAATCTACAGGGGTTAAATGCCATCCTCTTTCCCCACACACCAACCTCTGGCTCTGTGCTTCAGCCTCTCTCTCTGACCCAAGAGAGCAGGGAAACTTCCATTCATTCCCCAGTCCAGCTGACTGTGGAGTGGCTGAATTTCTGCTGTCTCCCAGGGTTCCCCCACATCTGTGGTTTCTGGCCTGGACAGCCTGGTCAGCACAGGCAGCAGGAGCCTTTCCTAACCTCCTGTAGGACGAAGACTGTCTCCTCCCTGAATGGGCTGGAGTTTATATTGATGCTGCCCTGCCCCTTGGGACAGTCCCTCTTTTCCTGCTCTTTTTGGCCTCGGGGCAGCTGGGAATTGTAGTCCAGCAGATGAGGAAGCCCCATTCAACCCAGTGAGTTATACTACTACAAGCCCCTCTCTGGACCTACAGCTCAATTAAACCTTATGGCGGAACATTTTAAACAAACACAGGTAACTGCCATTTCATTACACCTACCAACAGTCACTGAGGGAAACGTTACTCCCACACAGGAGGAAAGCAGGAGAAGCATCTTCCTCAAGAGAGAAAGCCAGGCAGAGTGGCTGAAGGGGGAGTGGGCGGGAAAAGCAGCAGACCCAGCACCCGGCCAATGGCACGCAAGTACTCTTGAGTGGTGGCTGATGGGCCAATGGCTGAGGGAGAGCATTTTGCAGCCAATGGGAGCACATGGAATGTTGCCACTTTAAAACAGCATTATTATAGAGAGAGATTCACAGGCTGCAAATTGAAATATTTCCCTCTTATTCATTTTCCAATATGTCCTCTTCCAAACCTTACCCTCAGAAAAACCAGAAGTGTCAGATTCATTAAAATTTAACTGACACAGTTCCTATAGCCATAGACTAATTTTATTCTACAAATACATCTTGTCAGACTTGACTAAAATATTTACATTTGTTCCTTCTATTCAGCCATTCATCTTTCTAGTCCATTTTTCAGTGTAGGCTAAGGTGCAGATTAGAGACTAAAAAATCATAATCAGTCAGGCATGAAGGAGCAGCTTTTTCAAATGCTATGTTTGACCACAATCATTTTAACTCTTTTTTTTCTGGTAAAAAATTATGACCATTTTAATATATTGCATCTGGATCCCTTTTCCAAAGAGTACGTAAAACTAGAGTCAAAGAGCAACTGTACATCACCTTTAATTCAAGATCAGCTAATAAATTTACCAGGTGCTAATCCTCCTTCTGTTGGAGAAGCATCATCATTATCTTTTCATGCACTATGCACAGAACATACTGCAGAGACAAAAAGACATAGAGATCTGACGGGTGTGAATCTTCCATCACAACAGGGCAGGGGGAGGATCATGCAATCATATTTACATGCATATGGATTCCTGTATAGATTGCCAGTCTTGTATATTTATTTACAAAAGAGGAAGACTAGTCCCCCCTATCAACATGTGCCATCAAGAAGAAGAGGAAGCTGTCTTAAATTTGCATACAAGTTACAGTTGTAAATAATAATAATAATATCCTTTTTGTGTATAAAACCTATATAAGGGGTATCATCTTACATCCAGGGTCGTCATCTTTTCACATAAATCTAGTATATTCTGAGACGAGGAGTGTGCACTGTGTAGCCAATAGTTTACTAAGCAAACAGAGATGCCACTAGTTATGGTCTGAACAGGTCAAAGGCAGCCAGAAAAGTTCAAAGGGTTCTATGGATAAATTATTTTTAGAGGACTGAAAGTTGTAGGGGAAATCATTTGCTTATAGATGTATGGACTGAAAGTAACACTTCTAATGGTTGGGTTAACACACTGTTAGTCACGTGTAACAACTGTTCTGAATTCTGGTTTGAAAGAGAACTTCTGAGTACTGAGGTTGATGCCCCATTGCTTTTGCTTCACTGCTCTGGAAAGAAGTATAAGGCAAGGAAGCAGCACAGCTGGGACTAGAACTAGGGAGGGGGGGGGGTCATGGAATGGCTAAGCCTGGGAAGAAAAGTGATAGGGAGGTGGGAGATAAAAGTGGGCTTTGTTCAGATGGTTCCAGCAATAGGTGAGAAATAAACAAAGAAAAATGCCCCATTTATATAATGGGATAGTAGACATCTAAGAAAAATAATGCTTCAAGCCAAATAACAGCTAATTATGTAAATTATTTCACTTGATATATGCAAATCTTTGGATATAAATTCTTGCTGTTAGGTCATGGAATTCCTTGGGTAAAGAGCACTCTGCATGAAGGGAAAAAAACACACTATAATAATATGAAAAGCTAGACTAATATAAAGCAGATGTTGATGGGATTCCTAACTCTTTTTCATATAATTTGGGGTTTTTTAAGGGTATATCTAAAGAGGATAATTAAGAGACTGTTGCTCCTTGGATTCGTGCTTGTTCACAGCTAGACCATGTGCGATACCCTCTGAGGACAAGGAAACATCATACCTGGCATCCATGGGGTCCTGAAAGCACCAGCCCAGTCACTGCTTCCTTGCACAGATGGTTTTTATTTTCAGTTGACAGCTCAGGGTACCTGAAGGTGTGGTTATCTCCAACTACTTCAGAGTTACAATATATAAGAAAGGAGAAGAGCCACAATACTGCAACCTGTCCTTTTGTCTAGGAACCTCTCTGAGACACTTTTCTCTCCCCCCCCCCCCCCGGGGCTGCGTGGCTTGGCTTGGCTTGGCTTGGCTTGGCTTGGCTTTCTGCTCCTGTGCCTTCCCTCTCCAGCCAGCAGCCTCTCCCATTTCCCTTTCCTCTCTTTTTATAGCCCTAGTTTCACACCTGGCCCTTGAGCAATGCTCCACCCTCCTCTTTTCTGTTCCCTGCTCTATATAGCCATGTCCTGCCTTAAAACTCCTGGATCCAGATAGCCATTGTTCTCCCCTCCAGGCTTGCTCAGTGCCTCCATATCTCTTGAGCATCCCTAGGACAGACCGCCAAAGCTGCCCTGTTGCCGAGACTATCATGGCTGCACCCTCCTGCCCTGCCCTGCCCTGCCCCATCCAAGTGAGTCCTGCTGCTGGGCCCAGGGGTATGTCCACTGGGCAGTTCATTCCCAGGTATCCTACCACACCAGGACAGTGGGACAAAATGGAAAAGAGTGAATCAATTCAGTCTCACAGTCTCACAAAGTCAAAATAGTGGAAACTGATGAAATGGGGGGGG
This sequence comes from Gekko japonicus, assembly GCF_001447785.1. NCBI lineage: Eukaryota > Metazoa > Chordata > Lepidosauria > Squamata > Gekkonidae > Gekko > Gekko japonicus. The sequence goes on from NW_015167067.1 coordinate 1,097,102, forward strand.
AGCACAAGCTTTTATACAAATAAAACCAGTGTTCATCAACTTTTCACTGGGGCTTGTAAAGTTTAGTTAAAAGGAAAATGCTACATCCTCATAGACATTAAGCATGGTTAGAAACTGCAGTCTGGGCATACCTGGATTTAATATATCATAGAAAAGCAGAAAATCATATTTAATTTAGACGTTTCCTGCTGTAATTTATATATCCTTAGAGTGGATTTTAATGGTAGAGTATCTTTAATTTATTACATAGGTGGGAGCACCCAGACAGCACTGTATCAATATGCCTAAAAGGAAGACATTTAAAATATCTTTTAAAAAATCTGTCTGAAAAGATTAAACTGAAAAGTATACCAATGTCATGTCATGTCAAAAGACAAACTCCGGTAACGGTTTGGGTTTTAGCCTTCAGGCATCACACTTCAGCATTCTTCATTTTGGATTTCATTTGAAGGTCAGAAGGATTACAGGTTAGTGTTTTGTGTCTTAGACACATTCCATCATGTATATTTTGCTTTGATCCCCCCCCCCCCACCTCCCACCACCCCCCCCACCTCCCTATTGCAGTAAAGTGAAAAATACTTGCACGGCTCCTAACACTGAAGGACAGTGTTTGGGACAGAAATTCTCTAGATTATCTGATAAGGAATAAGTGACATATATACGAACAAGTATCTTAAATAAATCAACTGGCACATGGAATGGTTTTTTTGAATGTTTCTACTGAAACAGTGATTGTTTTTTTTTAAAGAGATTTTTTTTGCCAATCCTTTTTTTTTAAATTAAGGGCCAGTATTCGTATATAAGTTTGCACCAATTTCCTTTTTTATCATCACATGTACATCTCATGTGCCAAGAGGTGGCAAGCTTCATCACTCTTCCCTAATGCAGTGTGCGCCACCACCAGATTTTGTGATGCTGATGAACCCCATTGCAACCCACCCCATGAGCTGAGCCCCATCAACCCCATGACTTTCCATCATGCCTGATGTCTTAGGTTGTGTCAGAACCCACAGCCAACAACGGAGTACCCACTTCTTTAGAAAGGTTATACTTTTATTGAAGAGCCATAGATGCATTAACATAGTCACTGTTAAGAATAGCAGTTGTCCCTTGGACATAATAAGATATAGGGCATTCGTATGCACCCCCCCCCCACTGCGCTGGCCAATTAGGCACCCTGCTGCGCGCGGGCTAGAGCCGGCAAGCGTTACTTGGCGAAGCTGGGAATTGTACGGCTCCCACAGTCGGCCTTGAAGGCAGACAACACACATTACCACCTGTACGGCTTTGGAGATTAGCATTTCGGCGCAGAGCAGAGAGAAAGGAATGTGAAAGCAATTTACACAGACACTGAAAGAACATCCCAACCCCCATGGCAGCATAGCTGACAGGTTGCTTGTCAATTCTCTTTATCTATTGTGTGTTACCTACTCTATTTCTGCAAGTATGGTCTAACCAGTCAGAGACCATGCCTATTTAAACCCAACCTCTAGAGACATCAAGAAGCAGGTGAAAATAGTCCCCCATGAGTCAATGGGGGAACTCCCAAAATTCCTGCTTGGCTCTGCTAATCCCATGATATTCCGGGTGGGTGGTAGCAGTATATGGCAAAGCTTACGTGGAAGGAGTGGAGATCTGTTTTAATAGCCTGCAGTTCTTCCTCCAATAGGCTGAGGAATACGTCCCCAGCCAATCTGACCCCACGTCTTATTTGAATGGAGGAAGGGGCCAGGACAAAAAGAGCTATAGCCATACTACTGTGAATGTCTTTATTATATGAGAGTAGCATTCTTGGTTTCTGCTTTTCTGATCAGGGTCATCCCTTCCTTGGGAAACATCCACACAACCAACCTTGTGTCTGAAAGCTAGCTTCCAGAAGATCCTCACAGTAGATGCAACCTTAATTAGTTTCACTGGCCTTTGCATTAAAAGAATCACTTTAAAAAAAAAATCAGGTGAATTTCTGAATATCATCAGATGTACATCTAATGTTGGAGCTGCGGTGGCTCAAGTGGTTAAGATGCTGAACTGCAGGCTGTGGAAGTTCGGTAGTTCAGCAGTTCGAGACCTGAGTGTGCCGCATGACAGAGTGAGCTCCCGTCTCTAGTTCCAGCTCCTGCCAACCTAGCAGTTCGAAAGCAAGAAATGGCAAGTAGATACATAGGTACCACTTCAGTGGGAAGGTAACAGCGTTCCGTGCGCCTTGGTATTTAGTCATGCCAGCCACATGACCACGGAAATCTCTTTGGACAGCGCTGGCTCTTCGGCTTTGAAACGGAGATGAGCACCATAATCCTAGAGTGTCAGAACCCACAGCCAACAACGTAGTACACGCTTATTAGGAAAGGTAATACTTTATTAAAGAGCTATAGATGCATTAACATAGGCACTGTTAAGAATGGCGGCTGCCCATGGGCATAATAGGATATAGGGTATTCGTATGCACCCCCCACTGCCCTGGCCAATTAGCCACACTCCCGCGCACGGGAGAGAGAGCTCCGGCCGTTTAGCGCTGAAGCTGGGAACCAACTCTCTCCCATGGTTCCCGAGAAACCCAGACATCAACATCACCACCTGCAGAACGTATAGATAAGCGTTACAGCAGCGAAGAAGCACAGAAGGAATGCACTGGCAATTAGAATACAAGTAACCTCCCCACCCCTATGGCAGCATAGCTGACATAGAGTCGGATTCGACTGGTTTTCGAGCAAGGGAACCGTTACCTTTTTACCTAGAGTATAGTATCCAACTATGTTACTAACTGATCTGTGGTGGTTACGTACCAAAATTAATGCTTGTTGTTGATTAAAGTTACAATAATTTTAAATTCTAAGAACACTTTCCTGGGAATAAGCCTCACTGAATGGACTTGAGTAGATTCTGAGTAAAAATACTTAGAATGGCAGTGAAACTGACTCTGGACTCAAAATCTGTCTTTTGTTTTAACTGTGTGTGCCTAAAAATGAGGAAATGAAATTGTTTGTATTTAGTGGCCTGATAAATATTGGAAGATAAATAATTTCCCACCAATGATAAATTGATAAAATTATTGGAAGCCAAATGTCCTTAAAAAGCCCCAAAAGTTATATAAGAAAGGGATACAGAAACCAGAAATGTCTCCAAAAATGGAACTTGTTTAAACAATATCAGGATGCTAATTATGAAGTAACAAGGGGGGGACCCGCGATACTCGCGGGGGGGCAGTCTCTCTCTTTCCCCCCCCGTCCTCCCTGAGCGAAGACAAAACTGTGGGAGCTGGAGGCTAAAAAACTGTGACCAACTCAGCTTAGAGGGAGCACTTGGGCCGAAGGGTGACGTTCCTTCGGCAGGACCCGAGGAGACCTCGGGAGATGGCCGTCATGTGCCCCCCCAAAGCGAGGCCACGGCTTGCAGCCACCGGGCCTCGCTAGCCTTCCCCCCTCACTTCCCGGCCTCCCCCGTAGCTCTGGAGTGCCACTCGCCACTCGCCCCCCCCTGCTGCTTGCCGCTTCCCTTTCAAGCAGCGGCGGCAGCCTCAGTTGTCAAGCGTTCCGTGCGCATGCGCACGGAATGGTCTTGCACTTTCGGGGGGATTTAAACATCCCCCCAAAATTTTTTGCAAGGTTTAGAATTTTTGTGCACACGTGGGGACTGGCCCACGTGTGCACAAACCTCCCCTCCCCCCCCAAGTGCCCCCGGAACGCTGATTTAGCGATCCGCACTCACAGGGGCAACTTGGCTATTAGATATATAGATTAAGGGGACACATATACACTGGATACCTGGTGTTACACTGGATTCTGCTTATCAATGGCTAATCCTAACTTGAATACTATTGAAGCTTACTTTTTTCCTTATGCAATAATTTATTTCTAAGTCTTTACCATCAATCAAAAGAGTCACATGAGCACTGAATTATCTGTGAGCCATCCCACTAAACAGATACATACATGGGTGGCTACTGTGATGGTGATTCTACTCTCTCTCTTCTATGGCCAACTTGCTGTCTTTTTGACAGCTGCCTGGGTGCTTGGGTGAGAGTACAGAGGTAGCATAGAAGGGTGGGGGTTTGTTGCAGAGTATGGGCCTCTCCTTCCATCCCTGGCATGAGGCCAGCAGCTAGCAGCTTACCTATCCTCCAGTCCCTATAGTGGTGGTTTTTTCAAACCCTAGAGGACAATGGCCTTTCTATCTTCCAAAAAGGGGTAGGTGCCACACTGGGGAAATATGCCCAGATAGCCACAAAAAAACCCTAAGCTACTGAGGGAGTATCACTGCTAACTGTTTTTAATGGTTACTAACATTGGATCAATATTAACATTGTGTTAACTAACACTGTATTATTTTAAAATATGTTTTACTATTTTTCCTTGTCAGATTTTATGTTCTTCAGTTGTCTCTTTTTCTTTCTTTTAATTGTGAATAATTACTCAAAAATGAGGAGATAATAATAGAAAATCTCTCCCTTATTATAATTGAGTAGTCGGTGCCAAAATTCTAAAATGCGCCCCGTTAGTGTATGGGCAGAAAAAATGCCACTCAGAAGACGCTGGCTGCGATGACTGGCTCCCTCAGCGAACCTGGGCTGCCATTGGCTGGGTGGCTGGGAGGGGAGGGAGCCAGTAATCGCAGCAGCCAGCGTCTTCTGAGCGGCAGTTATTCCTGCCCTACACTAACCGGCCGCATTCAGGACGGTGAAGAGAGCTGGTAGGTCCGCCGGCTCCCCCACCGCCCACCTCAGGCCAGCGAACGGGGCCGCCATTGGCTGGGTGGCTGGGAGGGGAGGGAGCCAGTAATCGCAGCAGCCAGCGTCTTCTGAGCGGCAGTTATTCCTGCCCTACACTAACCGGCCGCATTCAGGACGGTGAAGAGAGCCGGTAGGTCCGCCGGCTCCCCCACCGCCCACCTCAGGCCAGCGAACGGGGCTGCCATTGGCTGGGTGGCTGGGAGGGGAGGGAGCCAGTAATCGCAGCAGCCAGCGTCTTCTGAGCGGCAGTTATTCCTGCCCTACACTAACCGGCCGCATTCAGGACGGTGAAGAGAGCCGGTAGGTCCGCCGGCTCCCCCACCGCCCACCTCAGGCCAGCGAACGGGGCTGCCATTGGCTGGGTGGCTGGGAGGGGAGGGAGCCAGTAATCGCAGCAGCCAGCGTCTTCTGAGCGGCAGTTATTCCTGCCCTACACTAACCGGCCGCATTCAGGACGGTGAAGAGAGCCGGTAGGTCCGCCGGCTCCCCCACCGCCCACCTCAGGCCAGCGAACGGGGCTGCCATTGGCTGGGTGGCTGGGAGGGGAGGGAGCCAGTAATCGCAGCAGCCAGCGTCTTCTGAGCGGCAGTTATTCCTGCCCTACACTAACCGGCCGCATTCAGGACGGTGAAGAGAGCCGGTAGGTCCGCCGGCTCCCCCACCGCCCACCTCAGGCCAGCGAACGGGGCTGCCATTGGCTGGGTGGCTGGGAGGGGAGGGAGCCAGTAATCGCAGCAGCCAGCGTCTTCTGAGCGGCAGTTATTCCTGCCCTACACTAACCGGCCGCATTCAGGACGGTGAAGAGAGCCGGTAGGTCCGCCGGCTCCCCCACCGCCCACCTCAGGCCAGCGAACGGGGCTGCCATTGGCTGGGTGGCTGGGAGGGGAGGGAGCCAGTAATCGCAGCAGCCAGCGTCTTCTGAGCGGCAGTTATTCCTGCCCTACACTAACCGGCCGCATTCAGGACGGTGAAGAGAGCCGGTAGGTCCGCCGGCTCCCCCACCGCCCACCTCAGGCCAGCGAACGGGGCTGCCATTGGCTGGGTGGCTGGGAGGGGAGGGAGCCAGTAATCGCAGCAGCCAGCGTCTTCTGAGCGGCAGTTATTCCTGCCCTACACTAACCGGCCGCATTCAGGACGGTGAAGAGAGCCGGTAGGTCCGCCGGCTCCCCCACCGCCCACCTCAGGCCAGCGAACGGGGCTGCCATTGGCTGGGTGGCTGGGAGGGGAGGGAGCCAGTAATCGCAGCAGCCAGCGTCTTCTGAGCGGCAGTTATTCCTGCCCTACACTAACCGGCCGCATTCAGGACGGTGAAGAGAGCCGGTAGGTCCGCCGGCTCCCCCACCGCCCACCTCAGGCCAGCGAACGGGGCTGCCATTGGCTGGGTGGCTGGGAGGGGAGGGAGCCAGTAATCGCAGCAGCCAGCGTCTTCTGAGCGGCAGTTATTCCTGCCCTACACTAACCGGCCGCATTCAGGACGGTGAAGAGAGCCGGTAGGTCCGCCGGCTCCCCCACCGCCCACCTCAGGCCAGCGAACGGGGCTGCCATTGGCTGGGTGGCTGGGAGGGGAGGGAGCCAGTAATCGCAGCAGCCAGCGTCTTCTGAGCGGCAGTTATTCCTGCCCTACACTAACCGGCCGCATTCAGGACGGTGAAGAGAGCCGGTAGGTCCGCCGGCTCCCCCACCGCCCACCTCAGGCCAGCGAACGGGGCTGCCATTGGCTGGGTGGCTGGGAGGGGAGGGAGCCAGTAATCGCAGCAGCCAGCGTCTTCTGAGCGGCAGTTATTCCTGCCCTACACTAACCGGCCGCATTCAGGACGGTGAAGAGAGCCGGTAGGTCCGCCGGCTCCCCCACCGCCCACCTCAGGCCAGCGAACGGGGCTGCCATTGGCTGGGTGGCTGGGAGGGGAGGGAGGCTTTCCCAACAAACCACTGTCAGCTTCCCCCCCCCAACCCACTCCAGCCTTTCCCCGCCCCCCCCAACCCACTCCGGGCGGCGATCGGAGGTGGGAGGTGTCTGCATGAGCCGATTTAATGTTTACAATTTTTTATTGCGTCATTATACATATGACAAACAAGAAAATTATGACATCTAACTCCTCCAGAGAAAACAGTGGACTATGTCATTATACCCTGCTTAGGTCACCACAGCAAATTGACCCTGTTTGCCCAAAGCCAGAGCACTCCCCCAGAGCCTCTTTCTAGATCTCGTTGTATTGTTTTCACAACGGGCTTTACTGCTAGTCAATTATAAAACATTATCAGTTTTATAGAGGGGCATTCAACTGGATCATCAATCATTTGCTCAGTTATTAATTCTGAGAACCCTTACCTAGTCCATGTTTGAAGAGACAGTAGAGTACTTCATCAGAATAAGCAATGGGGGCTAGATTCTCAAATGATATTATTGTATTTGAATTAATGAAAGGATGTCACCTGGGACTCTGGCTCACCGGACTGATGCTCAGGTCCTTGCACCAATGGAACACATCCCTGTGTGCTATGTAGGGACCAGAGAGAAACATGGATGCAGCAGCAGACTCTTCCACTGTGTTTTGCTATGAGAGGCCAAAAGAGGAATAGGACCCATAGAGCAGCTGGACATGGGCCAGAATGGGGAATAAGCTTCAGATAGTCACCTAAACTGGAAACTTACATTTATAAGCCTTGAAACTAAGGTGAACAGCAGTGTTCCCTCTAAGCTGAGTTAGTGTGAGCTAACTCACAGTTTTTTAGCCTCCGGCTCACTCATTTTTGTCTTAGCTCAGGAAGGAGGGCTCCAGAGCAAACTGATTTATGCAGCAGCCAAAACCGCCCGCTCACAGTTTTAATGCCAGTAGCTCACAAAGTTGAATTTTTGCTCACAAGACTCCACAGCTTAGAGGGAACATTGGTGAACAGTAATGTTTAAGTAGAGAAGTCCAGGATGCTTCTGCTTCAATGGCAAGCATGGGCTTATGGCTTTTCATTATATTGTAGCTGGAAAAGCCATACTTTCTACTGACTGTTTGTGCACTGTAAATTGAAACAAGTGTTTGTGTATTTATACATACATACACATTTAATGACTACTAAAATTTAGAAACAACAACAAAAGGTAAAGAAGCCCTGGACATATTCCACCAGGCATTCAACGACTTTCACCCCACCATCAACCTGACAATGAACCAATGTATGCAAGAAATACATTTTCTGGACACTACTGTAAAAATAAACAATGGACGCATAGAGACCACCTTATACCAGAAACCTACTAACTGACAAACATACTTACATGCCTCCAGCTACCATCCTAAACATACCAAATGATCCATTGTATACAGCCAGGCTCTACACTACAGCCGCATCTGCTCCAATCCTACAGACAGAGATTCTCACCTGAGGGATCTACAATAAACCTTTTTGGAACTAAAGTACCAACCTGATGAAGTCAAGAAACAGATTAACAAAGCCAGAATGATACCCAGAGAAAACCTGTTGCAAGACAGGCCCAAAAGAGACAATGGTTGCGATCAGATGAGCTGTTTGTTCCGATGTTGTCGCTTCTCCCTACTGGAATTAATGTGCACATCCAGACAGTGACATCTGTCTCCCATTGCCCAGTTGTTGGCCCCCTGTCCTCACCCCAAACTTTCCCAAGACCAGAGAAAATCCAGTATTTATGGATCGAATAGTTCTCACTGCACATTTCTGGATGTCTGATCTCACTGTTACACTCTCAAGCCATTTGGGAGGTCTGAGGCTTTTGCTCTGTTACCCCCACCACCCCACACACACACAGTTAAGGATATACGCATAATCGCATATTCACACCTGGCAAATAAGTGGTTTTGTTAATGCACAAAGTAAACTTTTTTAAAAAAGAAGCTGCCTGCCCATGGTGACTGCGCAGCAGTACTCTGATCAGTCAACCACAGGGCGAGGCGGGATTAGGGTGGCAAGTCTGGTCAAAACTCTCTAGAACAAATAGTTCCAGAGAAATTAGAGGTGCAGCCAGACTGTGTCAAGCCTGTTGTCTGACCACAGCCAATAACAGAACACCACTAGTGGTCACATACAGCTCTCAACTCAAGAAAGTTCACTGCATCATAAGCAACTTACAACTTCTACTGAATAATGACAGTTCTCTTTCACAAGTACTGGGGGGCAAACATTTTCTTGCACACAGACGGCCTCCCAATCTCAAACAGCTCCTCACCCACAATAATACAACATTTAATTTGAACATGGACACTGGTACCAGAGCTTGCAATAAAGCCAGATGCCAACTTTGCTGCCACATACACCCAGACAACACAATCACTGGACCTAAGCCATCTCAGGCTTATTCACATGCTTATCTTCCAACACTGTATATGCCATTAAATGGCAACAATATCCTTCAGTTCTCTACATAGGGCAAATGGGTCAAACCCTATGCCAAAGTATAAATGGACACAAATCTGACATCAAGAATCACAAGATGGAGAAACCTGTAGAACACCTCAGCCTTTCACGACATTCAATGGGTGACCTCAAAGAAGCTGTTTTATTGCAAAGAAACTTCAGGAATAGACTAGAAAGGGAAATTGGTGAGTTGCAAGTTATTACAATGTTCAGAACAATGGAATCCCCTGGATTTAACAGGGATATTGGTTTATTTCACTACATATGCTAATCTCCTTCAGTTTTTACTTATATGTTCCTACCAATCCCTCAGAAGGGCCATTCATCCTCTTTATTTTATTTTATTTTATTTCTTATTTGGAATAATAGATTAGAATAGTAGATTGTAATGTAATGAATAGTAGAATGTAATGTAATTTGGAATGGTAGACTGGAATGTATTTCTCTGACCTGGGGACAGGGGAGATAACTCTACACAGCCAATCACCCCACTTCAAAGAAGAAGATGATGTAAGGTTGCCTCCATGCTTGAGAGGAAATGGATGGAGCATAATGATAGGGCCTCAGTTAATTACTCTCAGCATTCCACAGTTAAGGATATATGCTCATCAATCTCCAATTTTGCCATATTTGTTTCCTTCACTTTGTTTCCCCCAGAATTAAACCCAAACAAATGGTAACCTAAGCTTCTTATTCCTGTTTGGTCCTTGCTTCTTTTAAATACCTTCGTTACACTGTATGTTAATTTACTGCCCACCCTCTACCTATATTTATGTACTGGTAACTTCCATTTCATTGTATCTGAAGAAGTGTGTGTGCACACAGAAGCTTATACCTTGATTAAACTTTGTTGGTCTTAAAGGTACCACTGGACTCAAACTTTGTCTAGATATCCTAGTTATTTAAAACCAGCAACCCTATACCACTCAATGTTATTTTTATTTCTGCCTCTCCTGCGCCTTTGCAGAGCAAGTGTAAAACCAAAGGAGCACTTACTTTCCCTTTTAAATGCTCTTTGCAAGCCTGGTCCCTGCATGGTTGGAGGCTTTCAGGCTGATGACAAAGAGCTGAACTGACAAGGCGGAAGAGCAAGTCCCTGGTACTTTTCTCATAGAGACACCACTACATGGTTTTAACTGATCTTGACTTTTTGCAAAATTAATGATTTTGTGTCTTAAAATATTAAAATCTCCTACCAGCTTTGTGCATTTCATCTGTCCTTGCCACAGTCGACTGTGGTGCAAGGACAAAGGGGTTGAAAAGAATAAGAACAAGTGAAGCTTTTATCTACTTTGAAAATTAATACTTGACTGCATGGCTGCTACTTTTAACATATTCTTGTAAAAATAATCTGAACACACTACAGAAAAGGTAAACAGCCTGGATGTTTATATTGTCCAATGTACATTGTAACAGTTTGGATATGGTGTTGATTTTGGATTTTAAGGAAGCCAGGTTCAGGTTTCTGCCATGAATTTCACCATGTAGTTTTGTGTAAACTTCTGTTTTCATTGCCTAATCCATTTTATACAATTGTTGTACTGATAAATGAGAGAAGTTACTTTTAAAGTGATTCCTATTCTTTAAATGTCATGGAGATGCTTATTAATAAATGATGAACTGAAGACAATGAAAGATTAGTGGTACTGAGTGAAGGTTCCTTAGATGTCAACATGAGGATCATCCTCAGTCAGAGTCAATCTTTGTTCATAGCACAGATTGTAGTAAATTGCATACTGCCTCCACCACCTAGCAACCAAGGGGAGATTACTTGATGTATACTCCAAGGGGAGATTACTTGATGTATACTGTGCATATGCAAATCTCTTATTCAGAACCAGGACAGACAATTACCATGTGCAGAAATGGTAATGAGCCTTTGAGCAAGCATGCAAGAATAAACTGGTTGTATCTTTTCCCCAAGTGGCTGTGTGTTAGAGGCTGGAGATTATCATGTATTGCCCCTCTCAAGACCCACCAACATGTGGAGGTTTGTACCTGCAAGTTTCTCATGCTTCTGTTGTGGCATATAACAGTTGTGGTTATTGCTATAATATGGTGTAAATATTGCAGATATAATTTCAAGAATGATGGTTTCATACTAGGTAAGATCTATTTATACTAGTACCAGATGTTATGAAATGGAGATTCACAAGCATGAATGATTCATATCACAAATTTGTACTGAGTGAGATTTTCTCAAAGCAATAGCATCAGGACTTTAACTCAACAAATAGCAAAAAAAAAATTATCCTGTTTTGAAAGGAAAAGATCTTGTAATATGATTATTTTTTTCTGGACTATCAACTACACCTATTGGTAAAATAGCAAGCCTTTGTGTGGATTAGGGTGTGCAAGGGGGAGCAGTGGCACAGTGGGTATATCCCACTGTCTTACCATCCGAACTGTGTCAGTTCGAGCCCCGCGCTGGTGTGAGCAGCCAGCCTGTTGTCCCCAGCTCATCGTCCACCCAGTGATTTGAAAACCTCGGCGATTAGATAAAATGGGAACCACTCCTTAGAGACGGTGGGCACACCAACTCCCCTGTGGGAAGGTGTTAGCTGTCGGTTGGGACGTCCTGCTCCAGGATCGGATGGTGGTAGAAACTACTCAGCTACAAGAAAAATCCCTGCAGTGGGATGCTCCAGCCAGGCAGTGTGGCGATACGACATACGGGTCCTGAAGCCCCAACGCCATCAAGCCGGTCGACACAGCCGTTCGGGACATGACTGATCTAAGCCAGAGACATTTCCACCGTGCAGTTACAGCGTGTGCAATTTAAAAAAATGACTTATATGTTGTCTTTTCTATCCCCTTTGAAACATTGTTAGTCCCCTGTCTAAAAGTGTAACTGTAAATCACTTTGAGCCCACTCGTGGGGAAAGCGATTAATAAATCGAAAGCATTATTATTATTATTATTATTATTATTATTATCATCATCATCATCATCATCATCATCATCATCATCATCATCATTATCATCATCATCATCATCATCATTGAGAAATTACCATTTTAATTCCATATAATTTCAGAAAGGGAAAGATTACCATTTTCATTAAATATTGGGACTATGTTCAATTGTTCTGTAAAATCATGTTGGGGGAAATTTCTGTTTCCATTATTGTTGGGTCAGATACCTGCCCATTATTTTCAATAGGGAAAATGGGGGTGGGTAGATTTTTAGGAGCAGCTGTTTTTTATTTATTATTTATTTATTAATTTTATTTATTAAATTAAACTTGTTAGGTCACCCTTCCCTACAAGTAGGGCTCTGCAACTCGCTCTGTGCAGGCTTACCCTTGAAGCTGATCTGGGAATTACAGCTGGTACAAAATGTGGCGGCGTGCCTGCTGACATCGATGCCTATGCGGGCTCACATTCGGCATGCGCTCTGTCAGCTGCATTGGCTGCCAGTTGACTACTGGATCCGCTTGAAGGTGTTGGTAATTACCTTCAAAGCCTTATACAGCCTGGGACCAACATACCTAAGGGACCGCCTCTTCCTATAGATGCCTCGGAGAGCGTTACGCTCTGAGAGTCAACACCTCCTGGTGATCCCTGGCCCAAAGGATGTCTGCCTACTCTCAACCAGGGCCAGGGCTTTTTCTGCCCTGGCCCCCACCTGGCGGAACATGCTCCCTATTGAGATCAGGGCCCTGCAGGATTTTATTCAATTCTGCAGGGCCTGCAAGATGGAGAGGTTCCTTTTTTTTTTGCGCCCCAAAGAGGATTTTTTTATTGCATTTTCTAAAAACTACAAAGAAACATGGTGGGGAGTTACTACAAACTACAGGATAAAGAAACAGAACCACTAAAAACCCAAGAGATGGAGGTCATATATAGCTTAACATCAAGATAATAGCTTTTTAACAATTACTTTTGTACAATGAGAGTGATCATTCATCATCATCGCTTATATTGACAAAAACACCAAATCTGACAAGATGAAGATTATTCCAGCAAACTTCAGAAAGCAATGGCATCTCAATTTGCAATTTTAGCTCCCCAATTACTAATATTTTTTTCTTTTAACAAGGGTAAACAAATCTCCCTCAAAAGGTATAATACAATCTCATTTTTCTCTTCCATTGTTGTTTCTTCTTTCTTCATATCTTCTTTCCCTGTAGCTCCATATTGCTGTAACAAGAACTGACCCTCCTACAACAAAGTCAAATTTCCTTTTTCCAGGACTTCTAAACACTTAAATTCTTGCCTTCAGTCATAAGGGACACTTCAATATTGCTTATCCTAATGGCTTCTGGAGACTCTAACCTCCTTCTTGCCAGGCAGATTTTATATTGTGGGTATATCCATGAATTATACCCTTCGCTTTATGCATCACTTTTAAATCTGCATTCCAGCCCAACCACTTAGAAACATTTTTTAGAGTCTCCTCTTAAATTCTGGAAGCCCCTATGACCAGAGGTTAGCTGATTCTCTAATGTTAACACAGTCCTTTTAAAAGTTAAAGCTGAAATGGAGCACAGTTCCAGTCAAGTATCTCCTTTATACCAGCAGGAGGCGAAGTGGTTCAACACAGAGATAGGAAGAGTCTATGGTTGTCAGGTCACATGGCCTGGCCAGCAGTGTTCCCTCTAAGCTGAGTTAGTGTGAGCTAGCTCACACTTTTTTAGCCTCCGGCTCAGACATTTTTGTCTTAGCTCAGGAAGGAGGGCTCCAGAGCAAACTAACTGATGCAATAGGCAAATCGCTCGCTCACAACTTTAATTCCAGTAGCTCACAAAGTAGAACCTTTGCTCACAAGACTCCACAGCTTACAGGGAACATTGCTGGCCAGCTGCTCTCCCTCTTCCTGAAGAAGGCTTATATCTCACTTGCTTCTCCTTCTGCGCTTTCTGATGCCATTTTTGGGATATTTACTTTTAAGAAAAGTTGCCAAAGTCCCGAATATCTGCTAAAACGCCTAATCGTCTCTTGGAATCTCTTCATTATAGTCCATTGCCACTTAAGATGGAGATGTTCTGTCAGGCCTTTGGCTGAGGCAGCAGGTGTCCACATATGCCCCCCCCCCCAGGTTGCGGTGTCCCACCTACTGATAACCGGCCATACCTGGTTACATCAATGGGCCAGATTCTCCCTACATCAAGCACAACTATTGATTTTATATGTTTTAATGTGTTTTAAATTTTATTGTATTTATCAAAATGTTGTGACCTGCCCTGAGCCCAGTTACAGGATGGGTGGGATATAAATGCGAAAAATAAATAAATAAATACATCAAAACCAACATAATAGTAATCCATTAAACAACATTAAAAACTACTAAAAACAGCATATTATTCAAGCAATACATTAAATTGTACAAGATTATGAGAAACTTCTGTTCCTAGCAACCCCCTGGGTAAAGGGGGTGCGGAGGGGTGAGTAGGAGGTTGTGAGAGTGCCAACCATCGCTGTCCTCAACCAAATGCCCGGTGGAACATCTCTGCCTTGCATGCCCTATGGAAAGGCAATACAGCCTGTAGGGCATGGATATTCTCTGGCAGAGAGTTCCACCAGGCAGGGGCCAGGGCTGAAAAGGCCCTGGCCCTAGTTGAGGACAGCCAGACCTCTCTCGGGCTGGGGACCACAAGAAGGTTCTTATTGCTAGAGTGCAACACTCTTACAGGGATATATTGAGAGAAACTGCCCTGAAGGTATGTGGGAACCTGACCACTCAGGGCCTTAAAGGTCAACACCAAGACCTTGAATTGGATCCAGTGCTCCACTGGAAGCCAGTGCAGCTCACGCAGCACAGATTGAATATGTGCTGTCCGAGGGGTTCCCGTAAGGACCCACGCAGCTGCATTCTGGATCAGTTGGATCAGTTGGAGCTTCTGGGTCAGGCACAAGGGTAGGCCCATGTAGAGTGAATTACAGTAGTCTATCCCGGAGGTGACTGTTGTGTGACTGTTTCTAGGTTGGGGTGAGACAGGAAGGGAGCCAGTTGCCTAACTTGGCACAGTTGGAGAAATGCCAGCTTGGCAACCCTCATGACCTGGGCCCCCACAGACAAGGTGGCGTTCAGGATCACATTGAGACTCTTGATGGTTGGAGCTGGTGATAAGGGCATACCATCAAGAGACAGGAGTTGACATCCATGGCTCACCCCCACCCAGCCAGAGAATCTCTGTTTTACCCAGATTCAGTTTCAGCTCGCTCTGTCATTGCAAAGCTGCCCCGCGAATTCCCATGTCAGCAAGGAAGTGATTCAGTAGATGATGGTCAACTTTGTTGAATGTTGCTGTAAGAGCAAGTAATATCAGCTGTGCTGACCTGCCTCAATCCAGCTGCCTGCAGAGATCATCTGTGAGGGTGACCAGCACCGTCTCTATCCCATGGCTGTGGCGGAAGCCAGATTGGAATGGATCCAACACTGATGTGTCATCCAGGAATTTCTGGAGTTGTTCAACCACCACTCTCTCAGTTACCTTGTCCAGAAATGGAAGATTGGAAACTAGGTGGTAAGTAGCAAATGGCACCAAAATTTCTGTGAATCTAGTCCTCACTCTCCACTAAAGACTTCTCAGGTTTCAAGCGAACTGGGCAAAAAGGACCAATGTCAGGAACTTTAGGCAGGTAACACCACACACTCAGGCTTCTTCAGAAGATAAGTGTTTATTTGGTAATTCCAGTACTAAAGTAACTTGTATACAGCTTCTGTTAGGAATGGCCTGCAATATGATGGCCACTGACTTATAAGATATTCAAACTGCCCCCCCCCCCCATTTGCAAAGGCCAATAGTTAGTTTCTGCACACGTGGGCAAAGCTAGCTAGCAAGCTTTCTTAGCGCCTAAACTGTTACATTTCCCAGGCTGGGTGATTTACAGACTGAATACCCACAGATAGCCAGCTGCGCGAGACAGGGAAGAGCTGAGAAGACGGCGGAGATAAACCCCTCCACATTCCAACTCTATGACAGGGCTACCTGACAACCAATTTTACAGCTCCCTGAAGAAGAAACCGTAGCCATCCTTTTTCTTATATGAGGAAAACTGATTTCTGGAGCAGGTATTTTGAATTAATTGGCATGATGATGATGGTGGTGGTGGTGGTGGTGGTGGTGGTGGAGATGATGATGGTGGAGGTGAAGGAGGTGGTGATGATGATGATGATGATGATGATGGTGGTGGTCTCCCATTTTCCCCTGTTGTACTGCTCAATTTCCCACTATTTACTGCAAGGCTGCATTTTGACCCTCATCTCCTCCTGATTTCCCCCACATCTTCTTGATCCTTATTTTTAGGATCAAGAAGATGCGGGGGAAATTGTGGGGAAATGCAGGTCAAATAGTGGGAAATTGAGCAGTACAACCAGGGGAAATGAGAGAATGAGGGCAGAACAACTGCTCTTGCAGAATTGTTCTCAGTTTTGGATTTTTCTGATAGTTATCAGATGAAAATTATAGGAGTTCTGAGAACTACTGGGAAGCCTTTCAGTGTATCAGATATTGCCTGTCCAATCTGATAATGGGATGGTCAGATGGCTTTTTTTCTTTTTCTTTTTTGCTGTCAAGTCTTAGCGGACTTATAGCAATCCTGTAGGGTTTTCAAGGCAAGAGCTGTTCGTAGGTGGTTTGCCATTGCCTACCTCTGCATCACGATCAGTATTCTTTGGTGGTCTCGCATCCAAATACTGGCCAGGGCCAACCCTGCTTAGCTTTCAAGAGCTGATGTAATTGGGATAGTCTGGGCTATCCAGGTCAGGGCAGACGGTTTTTAGGGCTGGCAATATCCAATTGCACACCTTGGAATGGATAACAAAAGCTGCAAATCTGGACCATGCACTGTTAAGCTAGAGTTCTCTAATAATTCATAAGACTCATTCAATGTGCTTAAAATATTTCATAAATTAACTAAATGGGGGTGAAAAGTATGCAGACGGAGAGTGATTTCAGCTAAGCATACCTTTATTTAGTTCAGGACAAAGACAAGGGGACCAGCTCGCAGGCTGGTTTATATACGTTCAGAAAACCCGCCACCAAGTACACCTAAACACACCCCCTACTCCCGATAGGCTATTTACAGTAACCGGACGACCATTGGTCTCCCGGCTGAGAAGCTGGCCCTTTGATTGGGCCGGCTAGGATCCTACGGACCCATTGTCTTGGGACATGAAGCTATTGAAGAGTTGTGCCTGGCCAGCCCGGGCAAGTCCGGGCATGTCAGGCTGAATACATTACACCCCTCCCCCCTTGGTTCAGAAGGCACCCACAGACGAAGTCCTTCAGGTAGGCGGGTGGCTTCTTGGGCCGCGTCGAGCGTCGGGGCCCCGGGGTAGCGATGGGTTCGGTCTCGGGGGCCCTGGGAGCCGAGGGGCCTGGGACCGACGAGGGCGCCGAGGAGGCAGGACAGGCTGGCACCACGGTGTGAGGTGCCTCGGGTTCCTCACGGAGAGGCGGCTGTGGATCCGGTGCCGGGAGTGGGGCCGATGTGGCAGGCTCTGGGTCCTCGTCCGGATCCTCAGGGTCCAGCTGTAGCGTGCGACGGCGCAGCTGATCTATGTGCCGGTGGAGGATCTGGCCGTCCTCGCTGGAGACCTCGTATGAACGGGGGCCCTTGACCCGTATGACTCGGGCTGGGATCCATTGAGGCCCCCGGCCGTAGTTTCGGGCGTACACCGGGTCCTCTGGAAAGAACCCTCTGGCCGGCTCGTACGTCTCGGTGCCCGGGGCCTCCGGGGTTGCCCGATCTGGGTGTAACCGATCCAGTCGGGAGGCCAGGCG
>NW_015167067.1:1115692-1120139 GCF_001447785.1 Gekko japonicus
AGGGGCAGGCGGCTCAGTGCGTCGGCGTGGCCCATCGCCTTTCCGGGCCGATGGACGAGGTCGTACGCATACCCCGCCAGGAAGATGGACCAGCGTAGCACCCTGGGCGAGGTTATCTGCGGTGTCTGCCGGTCGGGTGCGAGGAGGCCCAGCAGGGGCCGTACAAGTAGTGGTGAAATTTTTTCACCCCTGCCACGATTGCCAACGCCTCCTTGTCGATCTGCGCGTAGTTGCGCTCGGCCGACGACAGTGTCCGCGAGTAGTAGGCCACCGGGACCTCGCGACCATCCGGTAGTCTGTGCCCCAGGACCGCCCCGACCCCATAGGGGGAAGCGTCGCACGCCAGTACCACGGGAAGGGCCTCGTCAAAATGGGCGAGGACCGCATTAGAGACCAGGAGGTCCTTTATTGTTTGGAAAGCTGCGTCGTGTGGTGGCCCCCAGGCCCATTGCGCCGACTTGTCGAGGAGGCGGTGGAGCGGCTCCGCGACGGCCGCCTTCAGGGGCAAAAAGGAGTGGTAGAAGTTCACCAGGCCTAGGAACGCCTGTAGCTCCGTTTTGGACTTCGGGGCCGGGGCGTGTGTGATGGCTTCTACCTTGTCCTGGGAGGGGTGCAGGCCGGCGGCGTCCACCGCGAAGCCCAGAAACTCCACCCGCGGCACCCCCAGTAGGCACTTCTCCCGTTTCACCTTGAGGCCCGCCGCGTCGAAGCGTTGTAAAACGGCCCTCAGACGGTCTGCGAAGGACGAGGGGTCTGGCGCGGCGATCAGCACGTCGTCTAGAAACGGCTGAACTCCGGGGATGCCTTTAAGGAGGGAATCCATAAAAGATTGAAAGATCCCCGGCGCGACTGAGACCCCGAACTGGAGGCGGTGCACCTTGAAGGCCCCTTTGTGGGTCGCAATGGTCTGTGCCTCGGCCGTGGCGGCGTCCACCGGTAGCTGCTGGTACGCCTGGGCCAAGTCCAGTTTGCCGAACACCCGAGCCCCTGCCAGGGCTGCCAGCACTTGGCTTACTACCGGCACCGGGTACGCGTGGGGCTGCAGGGCTTTGTTTATGGTGCATTTATAGTCCGCGCAGATGCGGACGTCCCCGTTCGGCTTGAGTGGTGTGACAATGGGGGTCTCCCACCGGGCCGACGCCACCGGTTCTAGCACGCCTTGCTCAACTAGGCGATCGAGCTCGGCCTCCACCTTCGGCCTCATGGAGATCGGGGGCAGCCGGGCCCTGATGCGGATGGGGCGTATCGCGGGGTCTAGGTCCAGGGAAATGGCAGGGCCCGTGTACCGCCCCAGGGTCCCATCGAAGATGCGGGGAAATTCTGCGCACACCGCCCCGAAATCCTGCGCTCCAACCTGGTTGATGCCCGTAACGGAGAGCCCCAGGGCCTTGAACCAGGCCAGTCCCAACAAGCTGGAGAGGGGCCGGTCCACAACCAGTAGGTCCAGTTGGCCCTTGAAACCCTGAAACTGGACCCGGAACTTGCCCCAGCCCACCACCGCCACGGGGTTTTTGTTAAAGTCCCGTAACCGGAAACCCCGTGACTTCTGTAGTGGTGGCCCCCCCCGAGGACACAGTGCACGGAGCGTGTCCGCGGATATTATGGAGTAGGTCGACCCGGTGTCGATCTCCATGGTGCAGGGGGCTCCCTCTATGAGGACCGTCACATGCATTTTATTTGGGCCGTCGGGGGGCAGGTTACAGACCTGGTGCTGTGGAAAGTGGGACGACACGGTGTGGAGCTCCAGGGGCAGTTCCGCGGTGGTCTGGTGGGTGGCCGATCTCGGTCGTTGTCCCTTGGACCGGCAGACCTTGGCGATGTGTCCTGCCTTGTTGCAGGAACGGCAGACCGCATTCCGGAAACGGCACGACCTGCGTTCGTGATCCTCCCCGCAGCTGGCGCACTGACTTGGAGACGGGGCCTTGGAGGTCCTGGAGGATACGTGTTTTGATCGCTGCTGAGTCCGCTGTCGGAGTTGTAGGACTTCCTCTTGGTCCGAGACGTCGGAGCCGCTGCTCACTTGGGTACGGTGGACCGCCTTGGCGCGGCGGTCTTGTCGCGCTTGTTCGTATGCTGAGGCCTCCCGGATGGCCTTGTCCAGGCTCAGATCGTTCTGGCTCACCAGTTTCCTCTGCAGCTTCGGCTCCCGGAGTCCGACGAGGAACTGGTTCAGGAGGGTATCGTCGAGGCTGGGGAAGGAGCACCGGGTCGCCAGGCTCCGCAGCGCCGCCAGAAAATCGGAGGTGGTTTCGCCGGAGGCCTGAACTCTTGCGAAGAAGTCCAACCGCTCCACGTACTTCGTGGGTTTGGGAGCCAGATGGTCGGTCAGGGCCTGGACTAAGGAGCTGTATGACTCGTCCTTCGTTAGTTTGGGCGAGATTAAGTCCTTGAGGAGCCGATGGGTCTGGATTCCGCAGTGGCTCAGCAGGTAAGCCTTCTTCATCGCGTCATCCACCACCTTGTGGATGGTGAAGCGGCTCTCCAGCGTGTCCAGCCAGGTGTCCCACAGCGAGGGCTGGGAGAGATCGAAAGCGGGCAGGCTTTCAGTTGCGGTCGCGGTCGCCATTGTGTTGCAGCCACGTGGTGGGGTGGCCTCTGGAACGGCGATGGCGTCTGGAGCGTTGTGGGGGCCGCTGCTGCTCTCGGGGTCAGCAGGGAGCGAAGCGGAGCCGGGAGCTGCGCGATGAGCGGTTGCCGGAGAGCTGGGAAGCGGAGCGGCGCGGTTCCCGGAGGTCTCGGCGTCGGTGCTCGGTGCGGGGCTCGTGTTGGCGTCCGGGTCTTTGTTCATGGGGTCGTCGATCCCACCTTCGTCGCCAGTGAAAAGTATGCAGACGGAGAGTGATTTCAGCTAAGCATACCTTTATTTAGTTCAGGACAAAGACAAGGGGACCAGCTCGCAAGCTGGTTTATATACGTTCAGAAAACCTGCCACCAAGTACACCTAAACACACCCCCTACTCCCGATAGGCTATTTACAGTAACCGGGCGACCATTGGTCTCCCGACTGAGAAGCTGGCCCTTTGATTGGGCCGGCTAGGATCCTACGGACCCATTGTCTTGGGACATGAAGCTATTGAAGAGTTGTGCCTGGCCAGCCCGGGCAAGTCCGGGCATGTCAGGCTGAATACATTACAGGGGGGGAATTAACAGCCCTAGAAACAGACGGATAAGGAATAAATATGATCAAGAGGGATGATGGCAGCTTAGTGTCAATTACAAAAATGAGGGGGTGCGGAAAAAACTCCTTTGTGAAATGACAGCATTAGGGTGACATTGTCCACAGCTATTCCAAGTGGTGGAGGGAGAAAAGTATTTTAAAATGCTGACATTGCACACAGAATAATGTCACTTTCAGGGAAACCTGGAAGTGATGTCATGTCACTCGAGGAATCACAGGAAACTATGGTTTTATCATATAGTTTCAGGTGATTCCTAGAGCAGTATGATGCCACTTCTGGCAATAACCCCAGATTCCAATACCAGCAAAGTATTCAGATCAATAATTTTTTTTGGAAGTCCTGACTCTTTTCAGGTCCAATAGATCCAGATCAAAAAATACAGAGGAAAAAAACAGTGGAGAAGCTTCAATAAATAGCTGGAGTTCTTTTAGTGATCCCGAAATATACCTGAAAAATACTGATAAGGTGTTTTGCAGGTGTATCTTTGGTTTCGGTACACCTGAATGCACACCCCTAGTTCACCTTTTATTCATCACAACTGAAAACCATGTATTGAATAGTTGTTAGCCGAATTGCTCTCAAAGAGAAACAATTGGTACAGTTATTATTATCGGGATACTTCCGTCTATGTTTACGGAGGATGGCACTGTTTCCGAGGTTCCCAATGAAAGACTGAGGCAGACTTCCTTAATAGTTTACTGGCACACTTCACTCAAAAACATACAACAATCACAGCACATAAGAACTAGGAAATTAAGACAGAATAATACAACACAGTTATGGTGGTTGATGCTCTGGGTTATAATTACCTAGCTGCAACTGCGTGGCTCCAAACTTCCAGCGAAGGGGTAAGGATGGGGAGAAAATTGGGAAAGAATGGCAAATGGACTCAGACCAGCTAAGACCACGGGCCAAGAAGTTCTAGCTGCACAATACTAGAACTTAAAGAAGAACGGGTAGGGTATGGAATAGCAAGCTGGACTTAAGAGGTAAAGCAGGTTTTGTAGAGGGCGTCGTTAGAGAGCGATGGGGGGTTCCAGGGTAGAGAGCTCAAGAGCAGGAACGTAAGAGAGTGAACTGTGGGTGCATTCTTGATTATATCAAAGGGGTCTAGAGGGGGAGCTGGGTCCAGGGGACCTCGCCTATGACGCTGTGTTCTGTCATAGCCAAAGGGTCTGTGATTGGCTACTGTATTCCTCTGGGTGGGCCAAGAAACTGGAGGGCAATTTGAGATCTAGTTGCTAACTCAATCAAGACACCTGGGTAGG
>NW_015167067.1:1121180-1171366 GCF_001447785.1 Gekko japonicus
TGAACTGTGGGTGCATTCTTGATTATATCAAAGGGGTCTAGAGGGGGAGCTGGGTCCAGGGGACCTCGCCTATGACGCTGTGTTCTGTCATAGCCAAAGGGTCTGTGATTGGCTACTGTATTCCTCTGGGTGGGCCAAGAAACTGGAGGGCAATTTGAGATCTAGTTGCTAACTCAATCAAGACACCTGGGTAGGGGTATTAGTATGCAGATGGATGACTCATGTCCATGCGGCCAGGCTGAATACTGGGTCTTTGTGAGTACGTGCAGCTTCGTTGGTGCGAGGGGGAGGGAGGCCCTGGAGGTAGGTGACCATGCGGCTGATTTGAAATGGCGTCTTGTGCTTTCTGTGACCATGTGCTCTGTTCTATGGCATGCACTAGACACGGGAACACCTCAAGAGTAGCAACCATTACAAGAACACAGTCTTTGGTATGTATCCTCATTGGGCGCTCACAGCATGTCAGTTTCAGGCACAGTCCGTTGTTGGCACACTTCATCAGGTACAGTGTTGGCACACTTCATCAGGTACAGTATAACACAGTCCATAAAAACACCATAGCAGGCTTGCGGGCTTACATAGTTATCTTAGTCATGGGCTTCAAAAATTATCATGTGCATGTAGCAGAACAATCTGTTTTGGGTTTTTTTAGATTAATTCTTTCAATGTTGCTTCACTTAATTATCGTATAAAATATTACCCTCAGATCATAGACAGCTAATTCATTTGCAGCAGTCTGTATAACATCAGCCAATCAATTCATGTTTAAATCATATAAATTTAGATCAAATAATTAATTCAACCTAACGAGAAAGTTCCTAAAGGTTTTTATCCAGCCATTCCTACAAGCAACTCAGAGTGGTTTATATAGTTAATTTTATCCTACTGTGAAGTAGGTTAGAGTAAGAAAGAGTGATTGGCATAAGGTCTTAAGCATACATATTTACTAGGAAAGAAAGAAAAAACCCTAATTCACTGCATGAAGAGCCAATCAGTTAATGAAAGAATAAACAGTAAACATTTAAATTCATAAGACTATGTATACTACATTAGTAACATTGCCTTATTTAAGTTTGTAAAACACTATGATAAAGAAATTAATCAAATTCTTTCCCTGATGAACACATAGCCCAATACATCTAAATGCGTGTAACTAAATTAGAATTCCAAAAGGTATGTTGCAGTTTCAGACGTTTCTCTGGTGGATTCAAGCCTCTTTCCAAAAGGAATTATTCTGAAATTCCTGGCCCCAGTCCCATGATAGATAATGTTCCTTAAATGATATTGAAATGAATGGGACAAATAAACCATGACTAATTTAAGCCCCACTGAGTTCAATGGGTCTTAAATTGGGATCAATGTTTTCAGCATTCTATGCAGCCATCTTTAATGTAAAGCCTGTGAGATGAAATCAAATGGTGAGGTCTTATTGTATTTAATGTTCTTTCTGAGTAAAGAAACCAGCTATTGCTGACCGTCACTGAAAACTAAAGAGGAAACTACAATATCCAGTTTAATTCATCCCAGATATCCAAACTATAATCTGGCATATATATTTAATTTATCAATTATTGTAAAAAAAAAGCAATGTGTAATTGGTGTCACTA
This sequence comes from Gekko japonicus, assembly GCF_001447785.1. Taxonomy (NCBI): domain Eukaryota; kingdom Metazoa; phylum Chordata; class Lepidosauria; order Squamata; family Gekkonidae; genus Gekko; species Gekko japonicus. The sequence continues at coordinate 1,122,788 of NW_015167067.1, forward strand.
TTCCCACCCATGGGGGCAGAGCCTACATGCATACCATTTGCACACATACGGATGCTATGCTGAAGTTGTGATTATCATGCCAGCATACTCATTTCCACTTCCCTGCATGCTCACTGATTTCAACATGCATATGCAACTATCCTGCAGAAAATCACAAACACTCTAAACAATCAAAACTTTTCTGATGTGGCCCATCCATAACTATAGAGTATAAGAGAACAATCAAGTCTGTCCAAAAGTAGACTGGTGACAGTAGAATTCAGTGCTCTTTGTGTCTTTCTCTAAGCAACATCTAACAATACAATGAAACTATTTTGCTTGAACAATTTTTTTGTACTAAAAATAAGGTTAAAACAAAAAAGGAAGTGTTCCATTCCTATTAACACAATTTGGTAATAATAAAAACAGGCACACAACTTGACCAGCATAATTCTAAATGAAATAGTGCATGAAACCTAATAAGAGTACTGGTTTATATACAGAATACCAGCATGAACACTCATGGATCATTACAATATTTTAAGAAATGATGTATTGCCATTTGAGTATATCAATTTTGTCTTGCTTCCCTGAAGTCAGTTGCTCTGATCAGTCTCTGGTCTTCCCTGATGTTTTCAATGCTTTCATTTCATTAACATCTAATAAAAATGAAGATAGTTCAATGAAGCAGCAACTATTTGCTTCAGGCTAGGACCAAAATCAATTTTGCACAGACTACAGACTCTTATTAGAATTCAGAGAATCTCAGCTTTCAATAACAAAACAGATTTTGTTATGGGGTTTCTGAGCATAAATGATATAATACGATGACAATATAATCATGCTAAAGATTCAGAAAAAGAAGTGTTAACCTTCCCCATTGTGAATCAATAAACACAATTAATAATTAATGCATTGATGGCGATAAAAGGTTTTAAAAGAGAATGGGTTCAAGGATCTACTTTTATACATTGAAGAATAAGTAAATGTTTGGTTAAGTGCTCCAATTCCAGTGCTTATGGCACATGAACCTTTTAGTAGGGCAAAATGCTGAAAATGTTTATTCATTAAAATCAACTAATCTGGTCCACAATACAACATACTGTGTATGGTGATAACACAGTACTGAAATTCCAGTCTTGAAAGGTAAGTTTGAATCAATATTGGGTAAATGTGTTAATAATACAACCAGTGAAGACCGTTTCTAAATCAAATAATGAACCTCAGTTTGCTATAAAATATGAAAAGCCAATCCCATTCCCACTTTTCAGATGGCAAAAAGTAAGGTAGCATAGGGTACAGCAGTTTGCAGCTCCCTCCATCTCTAGTATTGGGAATATTTCCAGTTTTGTTTAAACAAAATTAAGACCTTTAATTTTCATGAATAACCTAAACAGTACCATTTTGTATGCTAATAAAGTCATTAGTTATACATTTTATGCTCTTAAAGCAGTAAAATAAATTTAGGCTTGATAAGAAAGTAATCTGGACCTTGTCTATTTTGCTGAATGGTGCAAGTGTTATTGAGTCTATTATAAAATAAACATGGTTTGGTACTTAAGTTGACACAACACCTTTGCTGCAGAAATAGTGGTTCAAATAGTGCTTCAAATATTTGCTTCCTTGTAGAGAGGGACTGTACACAGACCACTCAAAAGAACTATATTAAGAAAAGGTGGGGAGAGGAAAGCAAAATGCACAAAAAGAAAAGATGCACAAAATGAAAGGACATTACTGTCTATCTGCTATTCAATAACTTTTAAAAAAACTTTTAAAACTTTTTTGTGCACTCCAACACTTGAATGACAGAAAAGAAGCAGGGAGGTGGCTCTACTCCCGAAGAAAATGATAAACCTTATGAAAGGTCATAATAATTTTTTTTGCAATGATATCAATCTAATGCATGATAATTGCTAACTGCAAAATGACAAAATATAGTATAGGTATAAGAGGAAGATGACATGTTGCTTGATTGTCATATTGCATAGTGGAATAACAACAAATGCACGCCTTCCTTTAACTTCATTATCAATTTTTAACAACAATGAAAATTCAGGGCAGACAATCTGGCTTGAAATGAATATATTTTCAATAGCTTGTGTAACCCCAGCACTTTTGTGGGTTATCAACAAGCAACTAAAATGTTTTTTCTCGTGCTCTCACACAAAATTTACTTGAACTGAGGCTTTCTGGGTTAGCTTGTTAGAGAGGCAGTATCCAACAGTCATGAGTGTCGGCACAGGCATTATCCAGTACATCCTTAGACAGGATAGTTGTCAGGTCTTACTGGCCTTCCAGCAGGGGGCTCCCAGGTCCGTGCCTGGATCTCCTGGTTTGCGCACACCACAATGACATCACCCAAAAGTGATGTTATTGTGCCAGGCATGTTGCACATTGACACTCTAGCATTTTGTCCAAACACTACAGGGTAGGAGCAGGTTGGAGCAGTGGGTTGGAGCTCCCGAAATCAGGAGAACCCCCATTCTAACCGGGAGTCTGGCAACTCTATCAGACAGCTACATAGCCAAATTCTAACTAGAACTTTCTGTTGCAATAGGTGCATCCTATGTGAAGGTAAGCAATCACTGAGGACCAATTATACCTTTATGGTCTCCAGAAAAGCCTTGAATCTGTATTGCTGTTCAACCCATGACTGAAACTGCTCTGCAGTACTTTATTCAGGTTTTATCTCGAGTGGGGACCCAAAATAGCTTAGAGCATTGTTCCCTCTTCTCCATTTTATTTTCACAACAAACCTGTGAAGCAGGTTAAGGTGACTGGCCCAAGGTCACCAAGAACCTTCCATGGCAGAGTAGGGATTCAAACCTGGTTCTCCCAGATCCTATTCCAACATTTGAACTACTAAACCATGCATGCCAGATGTATCACAGAATCGGCTGCCTTTCCCTTTGAGGAAAAAGTCACATAATGGTTTTATGACATGATCAGCTTACTATGCGTTTAATGTAACTGTGATGTACACACACTTATCATGCTATTGAATTATGTTGTTTTAATTATGAATTCTCAGTTGCATTGAGCCACAAAGAGAAATGTGAGCATAAATATTTTACCCAATTAAATACACACCAACTTTTTTATTCTGCTTTTTTCATAAGTATAACTATCCAGTGCTCTTGGCTCCCAAACTCCCGCAGAAGCCAGTATGGAAAATGATTAAAATACAGTTGTATACACTTGCACTCTAAATTAGAATACGTCATGCAATGTAAATTGAATTGAACAATTCTATATGGTAATTGGTCTTAATTATGTTATGTGCAGACCAATGTTATTAATGTAACTTAATAATTTATCTTAGAATATGTTACCAAGTTATCTCCTGTAGCAAGAAATCCATTAATAAATCCATCTGTCTACCATTACAGCAAGCATCCCCAAGGTGACTGACCTCTTGCATTGCCCATGGGAGGAGTGGAGTGTTCTAGCTTGGTGCCTCATCATTTTAAGAACTAAAAGGCAACCATGCTAACACCCTCCTTGCAAACTGCTTGAAGACCCTAAGATGACTAATATCAAGGTCATGAGCTTAATAGAACCAGGACTGGTGAGCAGCAGCCTCAGGAGAATAGCCTGCTGAAACTGTAGCTTTAGCAAATGAAATCACTTTGCACTCAACTAAGTAAGGCCGTTAGTCTAATGTTAAGAAAGCACAGAACTAAAGATAAATGACACTACATCCAACCCTTTAATCAGTAAAATCTGCTAGTCTTGGAGAGGCATTCAGGGTTTTTTTGAACTGGTTGGCTGCCAGTTTAAAGGGGGGGGGGAAAGCTGAAAATCCTGACCAACATCTAAAGCATGGTGCTTAAAGTTAGGTAATGCTTGTCAAATCATCTGGTTATCTGAAATGGCTCTACAAGCATGCAGCATTATTTTTTAGTTTAACCAACCATATTTTTATGATTTATATGCATTTTTAAAGAAAGGATTATTAGAGCTTTTTTAACTATATATAAATTTGATATATTTTAGTATTTCTTTGCTGCTGGAAAAGGTAAAATAAATAAAGGGGGAAATGAATACCATATTAGCTACCTATATTCAAATAAGAAAATAGCTGAGGGCTCAGGGTGGGTTAATGCAACAAGTACAACAGCCAGAATTGTTATAAGAAGACTTATTGAAAGTATTATTCATTATTAAATGGGAAGGCAATCTGCCTGCCTGAGGGAAGCTAATGTGAGGAGGAATCAAGTCTCAACTTCTGTAATCATATCCACAGACTCTGGAAATTCATACTGCAGTTAAATTATAACCAATAGACAATTCTGGATAGGCTTACCAGTTGAGTGCTTCTGACAGGAGGGCTTCTGCTGGTTGGTCTGCCCTCCAGTTCCTGCTCCACAGATTAATAGACATGATGCCATGTTTGCCTGAAACTATGAAGTACCATGGGGTTTTCAGGGACAACCAGAGCATCCCTGATGTGCTTATGTCACCTCCATGGTTTGGGGCAGACATGACATCACACATTGCATAACATCATTTCCACCCACATCCTACTTCTAAAGCTCCCAGGGATGCTGTCTAGCAGCCTGACAGCACTCGTTCTGGCTTTTGGCTAGAAAAAACAGTTAATCACCTTATTCTTTCAGAAAAGCCAGGCACTAGTGATTGGCCATTTAGTGCAGTAGTTAAGAGCGGCAGACTAATCTAGAGATCTGTGTTTGATTCCCCACTCCTCTACATGAAGCCAGCTGGTGACCTTGAGTCAGTCACAGTTCTCTCAGAAATGTTCTCTCAAGAGCAGTTCCTTCAGAGCTCTCTCAGCTCCACCTACCTCACAGAGTGTCTGTTGTGGGGAGAGGAGGGGAAAAGAGACTGTAAACTGCTCTGGGACTCCAAGTGAAGGGCAGGTATAAATCCAACTCCTCCTCCTCCTCCTCTGGTGGGCCGATCAGTAGAGGGTGCTGTAGAAGCTATTTATTGACCACGTGTCCAGTCAATCATTTTCTCTGTCAGAGTTGACTCACCTGCCTTTCATAAAGTGGAACAGTGGGATGCTTACAGGCTAAACAAGAATTTTGTCAGTTCTTCTTGAACTGGCCACAGAAATTCTTTTGCCTGCTACACACTCTGTTAAGAGAGGGATCTAAGCAATAGGTTCAGTTATATACTAGCTAAGAGTACACAGGGTTAGTGGGGGTTATGTGCTACAACTTAGGCATTTGTGTTAGAGAATGAGCTTGATATTTGCTTTTATGGACTATTTATGCAGTTCCACAGGGCCTGCAAGACGGAGCTCTTCCGCCAGGCTTTTATATAGGGGCCGACACTTCTACTACTACCACCACTGAAACAACGGGTTTGGGAGCGGTCCCTGAAAGAACTGCCATAGATTTGCATGGCACTGATGCTGCTGGACTGACTTGGACCATCAACAGGACAATTTCACCTAAGAAAATGATCGATACCATCCTCAGAGACCATCTTGTTTGTATGGAGCCCTTTATTTGTTTTGTTGTGATTTAATAGTTTTTACTGTTTTACATTGTTTTTATGTATGGGCTTATGCCCCTGTGTAAGCTGCCCTGAGCCCGTTCACGGGGAGGGCGGGGTAAAAATGCAATAAATATATAAATAAATAATACATAAATAAATTTATTGCTACACACAATGGACTGTGCACACACACATAGGCTCGGAAAGCTGTACACTTTAAGTCACCTGTTGTGATGCTACACATAGAAGGTGCCTGCACATACCTTACGTGAAAATAAGGTTTCAGCTACACAGTTACCCAGCCTGGTGAAGAAGCACACACCTCCATTATTGTGAGCAATGGAACAACAACTTCAAGAAGAGACAGCCCCCATTGCAGAACTGTTTGTAGTCACGTATTACCCATCGCCTACTTTGTTCCTGCATTTGTTCCTGCATTTGTTCCTGCATTTGTTCCTGCATTTGTTCCTGCCAAATGGACATTTGGTTATCAAAGAAACTGGCCTGCTTCATCAACACTACAATGGAGCATCCTGATGCCTAGATTTCCACACCTGTCCAGATGCCATACTCTGAGTAAGGTTTTAGGTTACAATACTGGCCACCCCTTCAGGTAACCTCCCCTTCCCATAGGCAACCAATAGGATTGTTTTTGGGACGGATTAACAGGTAGGTTGGTCAAGAGGTTGGCAAAGTTACCGCCCATCTCTTGAACCCACTAGAAAAGGAGAGAACCCTCCTATTTGATCAACTAGCATCTCCCCTGCAACAACCCCTGTGTGCTTTAACCCCTCTTAAGTCCCACTTGCTATCCCCAACCCTTGCTTCTACTTTGATCTCTTGATCTGCAGTCAGGAGACCCCCACACAGTCTGGCTAGTTCTGGTAATGTGGATCCTTTTATTTTCCATTTTTTCCCATCCATTCTTCATTGGAACAACCAAGCTGCAAGACAGATAAGTATCGCCCACCATCACCCCTACCTGCTAATGCAAAAGTGCTTATTTCTTACTGTAAATCTTAGAAACTTGATTGAATGTGTGAGTGTATCAGTATTGTTTGTATGAGATATATTTTTAAGTAAAATACACCTATTTTAACTACAACAGCCTCGAATCCTTTACTGGTAACCCTTGGTGGGAACAGGACCTTGGTATAAACTGGCAAGAACCCATTTATATATTGCCAATTGCTGTAAATAAAGCAATTCAGCTAACATCTGTAGATGGGGGATACTGTGGGGAGAGAACTTTCTTGCTGCTGGGCATTGTCCCCTGAACTTCCATGCCAACCGGAATACAGGGAAAGGTGTTAACAGCATCTCACTGCACAGTTTAGTGCATAGCTAAGGAGAAGTCAGATATGACTTCATTGCCACTCCAGCAAACTTTTTCAGTAGTCTGCAAGGGAACCTGCACAAATAGAAGGGAACGTTAAATGTCTTGGACCCATCACAGCACTCCTGTGGGCAGAAATATTTCTGCTTGTGGAGCATTAATTTCTCTTCTCCTCTGCTGGCCAAAAGATTTATTTGTTTATTAAGGAAAAATTATGCTGTTTCCCCAGAGTCTTGGTAGAGCTGGCTTACAAGCAAAATACCACAAAATCTTTGTACAGTATCAATATACAGAACAAACCAAGCCATTTAAAAAAGCCATTAAAGACAGCATGAAGATATCCATCAAACAGATATCAGACCAGAGCAGACCATAAAAAAGATAAGACTCCTCAGTTAAAAGCCTGAGTAAAAAGAAATGTTTGGCCTGGCTCCTAAAAGACTTTATAGTAGCCACTAGGCAAGCCTCAAAGGGTGGGCCATTCAAAAGATGAAGTGTCACCACTAAAAATGCCCCATTTCTACTCACCACCTGTCCCACCTCTGAAAATGGAAGCACAGAGAGGAGTGCTTGGTAGGCATATCTCAATAGGTGGATTTGATAGCATGCGAGGAGAAGAAATGGCCTTTCTGTTACCCTGGCTCCCTATGTGCCCATTTCTACTCACCACCTGTCCCACCTCTGAAAATGGAAGCACAGAGAGGAGTGCTTGGTAGGCATATCTCAATAGGTGGATTTGATAGCATGCGAGGAGAAGAAATGGCCTTTCTGTTACCCTGGCTCTAACCATTTTGAATCTCCAAAATTCCTACTGCAGCTCAATAGTTATGAAAATCACCTCCCTGTTTAGATGTTCAGGATCCTTTCATTTGTTTAACCAATAATAGGAAACTGGTTTTGAAATGTACACACTGAAATTGTCTTTTTGTTTTTAAAAATATTTTATACTTGCTGAGAGTTATGGGCACAGCATGTTTTATTTTTAATATTTACCCAGTGTATACTAATTTGAGGCACTTTTTAAATATACAAACACCCAATCCTGTGCATATAAATATGACACACCAAATGCCTATCACTGGATATCTGGGGCGTATGCTCTTAACATTTGTAGATGGTGCCCAAATATAAATAATCTGACCAATCATACATAGCAGAATGAATTTAGTGTAGCTAATTATTGAGACTCCAACTTGTGTGTAGTGGATGCATAGGGAGAAAGTCTACATCTAGCAATAAGGTAGCATATGTATTATTCCATTTGGTTCCCTTTGGATACTGGTCTTGTTCTGGTAGCTGTGAGTGCAACAGCTGGTGTGCAGTCTTGTGTCTTTGTCACAGTTCCCTGGATACAAGCAAATGAATTTAAAAGTGATGAAACTAATGCATGTGGAATTTAAGCACATGGTTCAAGTTAGCAACTAACACAGCATTACATTTGGAGCATTTGTTCATTACTGGGAATAGATATGCTTATTTACAGACAACTGCAACCTTTAACTTTCATGAAATAAAAAGGCTCTCCTGCTACTGTTAGAATACAAGCCATAGGTGAGTTATGTAGGGTTGCCAACAAATGTCTCGTCCCTTTAACAGGGGCTTAATAGGATGTTATTTACCAAATGATGTTATTTACCTCTGTGGTGGAATGGTCCTGTTCTGACTGGCAGGCCCTGTTCCACCCTGCCCTCCACAGTTTTTCCAATACTGGGAGGGGCTTTTCCCCTCTTTCTCTGTTCAACTCCTGCCACCACCTGACCTTTGTAGGAATTGCCCACTGGGAGAGTCAGGACGCCCAGCTTCCCTTCCAAGTTCTCAATCCTTGCCTCTGTGTCTCCCGCTACCTAGTGCCTGGTTACCACAGGAATATCATACTGCCTTATGCACCACTGGGGGAGTAGCAACTTGCCAACTGACTGCCCTCCCCTTCCTCCTGGTGCTCCTTTTAAAATAGTGGGTCCAAGATGGTGGAAGTCCCTATGTGCCACAGAGAACCACTACCAGGATCAAAAGTTATAAAGCATTTCGTTCACAAACATACTTTCAGCACAGCACCAGACTGAGCAACAGATTCAAAAGAAAAGGGTAAACCTCAGTTCCTATACCTCCCGCTATATATGCTCTATACAGGACAGTCTTTTTAGCTTAGAAAGTCACCAGACATTTTATAGGGTTTCCATTAACTTCAAGCCTCTTTCAGGCATGCAGGCCGGCACATGGCAATGGCCGCCTCTCCAGACCACAGTCAAGAGTTCTGTTTGCTTCAATGGAATCAGCACTGAAAAGTACGCAGACAGACGAGTGATTTCAGCTTACATACTTTTATTCATGTGGAACAAGACAACTTTAGCCAGCTCGCAGGCTGGCTTATATCCCCCGTGAAACCACCATCCCAAACACCCCCCCTGCACTGCAATAGGCTATTTACAGTGGCCAAGAATTCCATAGGCTCTCAGCCAGGAACCTAGCCCTCAGATAGGTGTGGGCTAGGATTTGCTTAGTCCATTGTTTTCTGGAGCAAAGCTTGAAGGTTTTGCTTGACCGCGTGGAGCCCCAGTCGGCCACGGGGTCAGAACTGGATACATAACACCCCTCCCCCCTTGGTCCACAACACACCCACAAATAAAGTCCTTGAGGTGTGCCGGTGCTTTTCTGGTGCAGTTAGATCGGCGAAGCTCTGGGACCGGGGCTGGAGCCCCCACCGAAGCACTCAGCGGAGTGCTGGCCAGGGGTGGCATTGTGGACTCCGGTGTCTGCGTCCCATGCGCAGCGGGGAGGTTGTCCTCAGGTGCACCAGAGGGGAAGTGCACGGGCTCCGTGGCAGGCATTGCTGGCGGGGTTGCCAGTTGTGGTGATGCTGTGGGTTACAGGGCATCAGGGGTTTCAATTTCCTCGGGGTCCAGCGGCAGCGTCCGTTGGTGCAGCTGGTCTATATGGTGGTATAGTATCTGCCCATCCTCAAAGGAGACCTCATAAGTTCTGGGTCCCTTGATCCTCACCACTCGAGCCGGAATCCAGGCTGGGCCTTGTGCGTAGTTCCTGGTGTACACGGGATCCACAGGAAAGAATCCCCTGGCCGCCTCGTGGGACTCTGTGGTTGGTGCCTCTTCTGGGGCTCAGTCAGGGTGCAGGCGGTCCAGCTGGGTCATCAGGCGGCGGTCTAGGAGTAGTTTTGCCGGGCCGCGCCCCGTAGTAGTGTGGGGCGTAGTTTGCTGGCCAAAAAGAAAGGCAGCCAGCTTATAGTCCCAGTCCATTGAGTCCAAGTGGCGAAGTGCATCTTTGGTCGCTCCCACCGCTTCCTCAGACCACAGGCTCCAGAATGGCTACCTTGCTTGCCCCCGGTCCACCACCAGTGGCTGCAAAGACTTGCTCCACCTCCACGTCCACCGACCGGTCAGGGCGGTGCCATTCCCACAGCAACTGCTTCAGCCCCCATGCCCCGCCAGAACTCTGTCCCTTGCCACCACTCCAATGCCCACTATGTTCCTCCCTCACGCCTGGGGAGCCCCGGCGCTTTCCTTTGCCAGAACCTTTGCCCTCTGTCGCCTCTCTCTAATGCCCATTGCATCTTGCTCCGCAATGGGCCTTGCGGCTAGTAATAAATATTTGTATTTTTATAATAACTTATTTTGTTAGCTTGACCCTCATAGATCACAGTCATATCTTGGGTTGAGCTTCCTCCCCTTCTCATTTTTTGAACCCCTGTATCTCCCCAACTGTCTGGCAGATTTTTCCCACCAAATCTTCAGTTCCCCTCAGTGACTGAGTTGCTGTACAGCAGCATGTATATATTCTTTATCATAAAAGACTTGACTGTCCCACTGTATGTTTAGATATTTAGTTTAGGCTTTTTCTCAGCTCAGGAACTCTACTGAAAACACAGTAGTTGTCCAGTTTTCTTTAAACCCTTGAGAAATGGCACTTGAGGCAAATTAACTTCAAAAATAGAATAAAGATTTTATTAAACAGGCAGTGAATATATTTATAATAGGAATACTCAAGGTTTTGAGATTGCTGAGGTGAAAAACTTTCTAATATATACAAAGTTGAATTCTTAGAACATTCAAGAAAGTTTATTTGTAGTTTTCTTTCAAGACTGCCTATTTCTTTCTTTGAGAGGTACTTTGTTTAGTATATTTCAGCACTAACACAGTTCTTATTGATGTTTTGGTTTTAGATTTCTTCCTTTGGAGTTTTAGGTTTTCCTTTAGATATTACAGCTTTTCATTAACTCCAGAGGTGTCTAAGCTTCTCCCCTTTATCACCGACCAGGGTTCTCTTCCCAATCACTTTCACTGGCAGGCACTTGTCCCTAAGAAGCAATAACTCCTTTTACTATTTTTAAGTCTAACAAATTTTATTGTAGCATACGCTTTTGAGAAACTGTGTTTCTCAAAAAACTTATGCTACAATAAAGTTTGTTAGTGTTAAAGGTGCTACTGGGCTTTTTACTATTTTGCAGCAACAGACTAACACAGCTAACTCCTCTGGATCCTTTTACTATTTGGCTTGTCTGGGAGTTCTTAACTACCCAGACCTTCTACCGAGTCCTTCTCCAATATCCTTTGTCTGTATAAGGTTGTTCTGTAGCTTTTCTGATGGAGAATCTAAAGTTGTCCCTCAGAGCAATATTAATATATCTAAGGCAATGGAGTATCTTCTTCCCTCTGTAGAATGTCTCTTCCCTCAGAAGCCAAACCCTCTGGCTACTGATTCAGACGTTTGATTTCAAAAGACCATAAGGTGAATTACCAGATTGCAAAAGACCTCTTTTCCCTCCAGATCAGCTGTTTTATTTTCTCCTTGACTGATGCTGACCAATCAGACACTGAGCAGAGCAGCCAATCACCTAAGCCGTTCTCTCCAGGGAAGTTTAATTCATTAACTCCCTGACTCTCTGACACGAGCAACATTTAAGCATTGCTTTTCTGTGCTATCCGTCACACCCACGCTTGTAAAAAGCATTTTAAGGCAAATTCACCGCTTGCGGTTCAGTCTGCCTCACTAATGGGACGATGTTACTTCTGTGTTATGTCATCATGTTGGGGACATCCCCACCCCCTCCAGGGATGCCCCTCAAAGTCCCCCGCCAGCAGGTGGATGGGACCTGGCAATTCTGCAGCTTAACAAACCCTTTCTTTATAATAAGGGAAATTCTAATATGCAACTTCTGCCTGGTTGGGCCTATCACATACCTGCAAATAAATGAATAGTCCCATTAGTCAAGCTCAAGGCCTTCTTTCTCCTACTTCAGGCCAGACTGATGGGGGGGGGGGACTCTTGCACTGGGTAATACAGGACCAACTTTACTAAATGTCCTTGCTCTTTGACCTTTTGCTTCCTAGGCCCTAAATGCTAAACTCTTGTTAACAGAAATAAAATAACATGTTGAAGAGAAAATGTCATGGGCCACACTTGTTTGGAGTTTGTTTACTGCATATGATACCACACTTGCCTTATTGAGCATCTTTGCAATACTAATACATGTACCCAATAAAATCAACCCAAAGGTGTTACCTTTTGGCTATTCTACCAAAGTATACATCCTCTCAGAGGGGTGGGTAAGGATGGTAGACTACCAGCTGGCATTTCTGGAATGATTTGGGGGCAGGGACAGGCATGCTGGTGCATGACATCACTTTCCATGAAAAAACAGAAGCAACATCATGACAGTGGTGGCAACGTTCTAGGATTTGCCAAAATGGTGAATCCTAGAGTGCTACCCCTGATGGCATGACCTCACTTTCAATTTTTTGCCAAACATGACTTCATGCACTGAGACAATTATGACATGCCCCTCCTTCCCCCCTTCCCCCTGCTGGCCTTTGAAGTGCTCATTGGGAATGGGGGAAGTGCTGGGAGGCCTCTCACCACAGCAGGAGCCAGGGTCTCTTGAAGGATTGTACCTCATTTTTTGTGGTACAATCCTTACTGGACAGTGTGATCTTTGACTTTAATCCATAACTGGCTGTTTGCTTTAGCAGCGCTCAGCACAGGGATTGGCACATGCTCAGACTATGCTACTTACAGTATTCTGAATTAGTATACCAGACAACTAAAAAATTCCTGTCCAAATAGTCTCCTTTTTTACCTTGAAGAAACATCAATTTCATAATTTTCACTGCAAGGTTGGAAACATTTCATGTCTTATTCTAACACGTACACATTTTTATCATAACAAAATAATTTCTATTATATCCAGTTCCTGTCTTGACTTTAATTTGATCCCTTGTTTGCTTTTCCAAAATGAAATAGTTTCTGTTACTGAGAGTGGTTCTGCACATTTGGAAAAAAGTACATTTCTATTAACATCCAAATTCTCCTCATTCCATGACATATTACTACATCCTTAGGAACCATAAATCATCACATCAATGAATATGTTTTGTATAATGCACTACTAAAAACCACCACAATAAATTTAAGGATTCAGTGATTGACATGTGTCTTTTTTTAAATACCCTATTTCCTAAATCCAAGAAGCATAGCAAGATTTTAAAATCCAAATTAAATATACCAGTACATTAACTAAATAACTATTCCTAGCAGATGAAAACTGTGGGAACTTTTTGTGGGGAAGATAAGTTGTAAATCTTATATTATGTCAGACAGTATAACCCAGAACTGTCTAGACACCCTTTATATCTCATTGAATTCAATAGCACAGAAGTACTTTCAGGTGGGCATGCTAATCTCATTCAGTTCTTATCTCTATATTCTCACCAAGAAGAGCTATATATCCTCTTTATTTTATTGTATTTCTTATTTGGAATAGTAGATTGGAATAGTGATTGTATTATAATGTAATAAACAGTAGAATGTAATGGTAGATTGAAATGTATTTCTCTCGTCTGATGACAGAGGAGACATAACACCGCACAACCAGTCACACCACCTTAAAGAAAAGGATGCTGTTAGTTACCTCCATGGTTGAGAGGAGCTGAATGGAGAGTAACAACAGGGACTCAGTTAATTATTCTCAGCATTCCACAATTAATAAGGGTACATTTACACATCAGTCTTCAATTCTGATATATTTATTTGCTTCACTATGCCCCCCCCCCCGGAATTAAACCCAAACAAATGTTGACCATATTATTTATTTTATTTTTTTATTTAATTGCATTTATACCCCACCCTCCCCGCAAGCGGGCTCAGGGCGGCTTACATAGGTCACATAGTGCATACAATATAAATGGATAAAACAGTTAAAATTCAATTCATTGGATGCAAGAATAAAAACTCCCAACAACTTGTATAATAACGGGGGAGGACTAGGGCCATAAACTGATGCTACTCGGCCCACCGGCGGCATTGCTGTATAATGGCATGGTGATGGTAGTGGCAGTGGCGGCTCCTACTCAAAGGCCTGGCAGAAGAGCTCCGTCTTACAGGCCCTGCGGAACTGCACAAGGTCCCGCAGGGCCCTGATCTCGTCCGGGAGCTCATTCCACCAGATAGGAGCCGCCACTGAAAAGGACCTGGCCCTTGTTGCTGCAAGCCTGGCCTCCTTAGGGCCCAGGGTCACCAGCCAGTGTTGTGACCCCGACCGAAGTGCTCTTTGGGGAATATGTGAGGAAATGCGGTCCCTCAGGTATGTCGGACCCTGGCCATGTAGGGCTTTAAAGGTAAGTACCAGCACTTTGAAGCGAATCCGGCATGCTATAGGAAGCCAGTGCAGTGCTTTCAGCACTGGTCGGGTGTGCTCCCACCTAGGGACCCCTGCCAACAACCTGGCCGCAGCATTCTGCACCAGCTGCAGCTTCCGGATTTGTGACAGAGGCAGCCCCATGTAGAGAGCATTACAGTAGTCTAGCCTCGAGGTGACCGTCGCATGAATCACTGTAGCTAGGTCATTGCGGTCCAGGAAAGGAACCAACTGCCGTACCAGCCGAAGATGATAAAAGGCCGATCTGGCAGTGGCCGCCACCTGGGCCTCCATAATTAAGGTGGAGTCCAGGAGAACTCCTAAGCTCCTAACCTCCGAAGCTGGCACCAAAGGTGCCCCATCGAAGGTCGGAAGCGGGAGACCTAATCCCGATCCGGTCCAACTCAAGCACAGGACCTCTGTCTTCGCTGGGTTTAATTTCAGCCTGCTCAGTCTGAGCCACCCAGCCATGGCTTGTAGAGCCTGGTGCAGATCTTCTGGGTTGGAGCCCGACTGATCGCCCAACATCAGATAAAGCTGGGTGTCATCTGTGTATTGATGACATCCCAGCCCATACTTCCGGCCAATCTGGGCGAGGGGGCACATATATATGTTAAATAGCATCAGGGAAAGCACCGCCCCCTGAGGCACCCCGCATTCAAGCGGATGCCCCTGTGACTGCTGTTCCCATAGCACTACCCTCTGTCCCCGACCTTGGAGAAATGAGGCAAGCCATTGAAGGACGAGCCCCTGAATACCCATGTCGGCAAGGCGGTGGGACAGCAGCTGGTGGTTGACCGTATCAAATACGGCTGACAGATCTAGCAACAACAGCGCTGCCACACCGCCTCAATCCAGATGCCAATGGAGGTGGTCAGTAAGGGCAACCAGTGCTGTCTCCATCCCATGTCCCGGGCGAAAACCGGACTGGAATGGGTCAAGGTTCAACATTTTCATTATGTTGTATGCTAATTTGCTGCTCACCCTCTACCTATATGTATGGACTGGTAACTTCCATTTCACGGTATCTGAAGAAGTGTGCATGCACACAAAAGCTTTTCTCTATATATAATAATTCTCTGTTGGTGGTGGCACGCTGCTGAACATTCCACACGGCGCCCACAGCTTTTGGCTCCGTGATCTGTCAGTCAGAAGCTGTCCCTATCCACTGGCTGTGTTGCCTGAGTCTCGCCTCCAACATTCTAAACAGTTTGCTGTTCCTCCCCCCCATAGCCAGTCAGAACACAGAGGTTATTTGCATATGTGGCCTGATTGGCCTTTGCCTCAGAACACAGAGGTCGTTAGAGGCCTTTGCCGCTAACATTCTAAACAGTTTGCTATTGCTGATCTGAGGTAAAACGTGTTCTGAGGTACCCTTAGTGCCTGTTGGGAGAAACCATTGTTGCCAATTTCCAGGTGAGGGCTGAAGATCACTCAGAATTACAACTGCTTTCCAGATGGCAGAGATAAGTTCCCCTGGAGAAAATGGAGGACTCTGTGTCCTTATATCCTGCTGAGATGGCCCCTGTACGACAGCCAATGTGACGTAGCAGTCAGGGCTTCAGAGCACGGTAGAGGCTGCAGGTGAGGGTGGTGGTGGAAAGCTGAAGAGTGAGTGGGAAATAAAGGTACGTTGATGATTGGCTGGGAAGGAGATAGGGTTGCCAACTCCAGGTGAGAAATTCCTGGAGATTTGAGAGATGGAGCTTGGAGAGGGTGAGGTTTGAAGAGGGGTGGGACCTCAGACAGGTACAATGCCCTAGACTCCACCCTCCAGACCAGCCATTCTCTCATAGGGAACCATTGTTGCCAATCTCCAGCTGGGGGCTGGAGATCACTCAGAATTACAACTGCTTTTCAGAAGAGAGGGGAGAGGAGATGGGCAGCTGAAGTCAGAGGAGCAGATAAAAGTAGGTTGATGGTTGTCTGGGAAGGAGATAGGGTTGCCAACTCCAGGTTGGAGAATTCCTGGAGATTTGAGGGGTGGAGCTTGGAGAGGGTGGGGTTTGAGGAGGGGTGGGACCTCAGACAGGTACAATGTCATAGACTCCACCCTCCAAACTAGTCATTCCCTCATGGGGAACTATTGTTGCCAATCTCCAGGTGAGGGCTGGAGATCACTCAAAATTACAACTGTTCTTTAGGTAGCAGAGATCAGTTCCTCTGGAAAAAATGGTGGACTCGGTGTCATACCCTGCTGAGGTCGCCACAGCAAATTGACATTGAGTGCCCAAGGCCGGGGCACTCTCCCAGAGCCTCTTTCTAGATGTCATTGTATTTATTTCCACAATGGGCCTTATTCCTAGTACCTTGAATAAAACTTTGTTGGTCTTATAGGTTCCACTGCACTCGAATTTTGTACAGAAGTACTTATCAGTTTGCTTATATGCCTTATTGAATGTAATGGGATTTAGGCACATATAAATATATGTGTAGGAGGAAAGGAGGCATGGTACAGCCTGATCTTGGAAGCTAAGCATGGTTGGTACTTGGGATGGGAACCCACTAAGGAAGACTCTGCAGAGAAAAGCAATGTTTCTCCTTTTGTGTTTCATTGGACCATTTTTTTCCTGCTTGAGGTCTTTTTTTGCTTGAGGTCTTGAGGACACTCTAGCTCTGATTAAGATAGCCACACAGGTACTTTTTGGACCTAAATTGAAAGATGTTCTAATTCAGCAGCTGTGCATTTGGCACCAGACACATAACTTTCATCTTTAGAGGCCTCACAGACATCTTTGTCTTGTGTCTATAGATCTTGCTGCTTAACCTTCCTTTTCTTGGTCCAGTATTAACTTATTGGTTATGTATTATTGTTACGTGTACCTCAATACTGTTTGACCTCTGAAGAAGGCCCCAATAGGGTGGAAATGCATCAGGTCATGTGTATTGGCCCTTGTGTTTAGGCCACTTGAACTTTTTAATGAGGCTTTCATTGGGTCCCCCTTATATGTTTTTAACTGTCTTGCTAATAAATACATGTATTTTTGTATATTATAAATTTCAACTAGGTTTTTAATATTGGCCCTTTATCAGACTTCTTTCTTACCCTTGTGGTTCTTGATTCTGGTTTTTAGGTCAAGTTGGTTTTCCCCTCTCTGCGTCTTATTGTAGAAAGATCTGTCTTGCCCATTCACAGCTCCAGTCACCAGATTAAAGTATCCAAAGATTTGCCAACTTTACTGTTACAATATAAGATTTAACTGAGGTAACATTTATATATCCTTTTACCTGTAGCATAGTCAGGGAGATCCTCTTGTTCTTTTGATAGTAACCATTCTCATCATATTGCTAAAAGATGCTGCTGAAATAAAGTATAGCACATGGTGTCTACATACAGCAAAGCATTCCCACCAGTGCAAAACATTATAGGGCAGAAAGTAAGACTTTGTAATAGACACAATTCATGGATCACCTGCAGAGGTGATTCATGTCCTCTTAATACCACACAGGAAATTAAAACAAAGCTCACCTTTAGAATGCTGAGTCAACAGCAATCATGTCCTCTTTCTATCTTTCCTTTCATACTGGGTGAGACAGTTGGCTAAGAAGGGTGCGCACCTCAAGATCAGGAGGAGGAGCCTAACCCTTACTCTTTGAGATTTTGAAAAAGCTGCTGATAGAAAAAATACATGTTGTCTGGAAGATATAGACTAAACACAGTATTCATCTATGTTTTATTCTTTAGTATTCTATTCTGAGAGAAATAATAGTCACAATGTGAAGAAGTCATAAATTGAGGAAGAAAAAGGGGAAGGCCACAAGTCCCTAGTGTCTCCCTTCCATGCTCATATTCTTTCTACATAGAAATTCAAGACAGATATAAAGTCATATATAGTTGAGCCAAAGCATTTTCACAATAACAGCTGTCACACAGTGAGGGAGAATTTTCTTTTGACCATAGATTTAATTTTTAGGCGTACATTATAGTTTATAAAGTATTGGTAGCAATAATATACAAAATATTATGGAAAGAAAATGGCAGTTGGGGTCACTCATGCCAGTCAATGTTCTAAACGTATTCAGTTCAAAGAATTTCAGGATAAATGGAAAGCTTATTATTTAGACTTTCCTTAGTTATTGGCGGAAAAGTTAGATGTTATTGAGGTGTTATACATGAAATTGCTGAAGTGTTTGAAAAAGTGATAAACACTTACATAATCTGCACTATATAATAATTACTGTATTATATTATAATTATTATATGTAGAATGATTCTAATTTAAGGTATTTAAAAATTATTAATATACCTACAGAGCATTATATAGAGTATTTTTTATTTCTGTTAATATGTTATGTTAATATGATGCTCCCTTATACCTAGCTAATATTTCCAACCCAAATCATAGATGGGCCTTTTCCAGAGCCAGATTTGACACTTTTCCATCTGCAGTTCTTTCCGGAAGATTTCAATGTATCCCCAGACATCTGAGATTTTGCTCATGCCCTTCCGAGTCAATAGAGACCCTCCCCCATATATTATTTCATTGCTCTCACTATGCAGAAGAAAGAGCCCTTTTAATTACGCCTTTATTAAGGTCATTTAGTTTATCTGTAATGCCTTACGATAATCTGGAGACTGTTTTTGATTCCGTATGCTGTCTGATGGGTCTTTGACCGTAATAAACTGATTGATTGATTGATTGATGATTGATGGTGTTTACTGTTTTTTTTTTTTATGAATTATATTTATTTCGGTTTTCTTAAGTGCATTACATCATGCATTACATTCAGTTTACATATGTATCAACTTCTGGAGTCTCACAGTGTCATGTTTACCAGACTAAAAAGTTGTCTCTAGCCATTTGTAAAACATTTCCCATCTGTTTCGAAATAATTTGGGATCTTTATTCTGCAATATTGATGTCAGTTTGTCTATTTCAACCACTTCCTGTACTTTAGTAATTAATTCATTTTTTGAAGGTATTCCCCCTTGTTTCCATTTCTTGGCAAATAAAATACGCGCTGCAGTATTTACATATCCCATAACATATTTTTCTTCTCTTTTATATTTCTCTGGTATAACATTTAACAAAAAGAATTCAGGTTGGTATGGTACCTCTATTTTAAGTATATCAGTCAACATCTTGTGTACCTTATGCCAATATCGTTGAGTCAAGGTACATCTCCACCACAAATGGTAGAAAGTACCTATATTATTCTTGCATTTCCAACAATTCTTGGACATATTTGGGTAACACTTGGCTAGTTTATCTGGTGACCAGTGCCACCTATGGAACATTTTAAACACATTTTCCTTATATGGTGTTTACTGTTTTGAAATCACCATTTATATAATATTAGTTGAAGCCTGCTTAAGAATTAATTTTAATTTACCGCAATCATGAACTCTAAAGAAAATGTCCTAAAAATTTTGATGAAGGAATTTGGAGATAAATAATTATTATTTCATGTTGGATATATTTGGTAATCTGTAATATTTCTTGATACATATGGTTTATTATACAACACCTTTCCTGTTGTATAATCCCTTTTTCTTTCTGTATGAAGTTCCCAAGACAAAAATATACATGAAAATTGCTGTTTCGGGTCATTACTGTGATTCTCTGAAATGGTAACACAAATCAAATATTTTTAGGCATTATGAAAAATACCGTCTGAAAAAATGTGTTGTTTTTCATGTTCAGGTGTTTACAGTCAGCAGCTGGTGCATTGTTTTTCTTTGATTCTCCTGATTTCCCAGGCAATGGCATTTCTCCCTTCCAATAGGGTCATTGTAAGGAATCAGGAGGTGAGTGCTCCCACCTTTGGAGACAAGCCATAGAGAAGAAATTTCTATGGAGGACTCTGTGTTGAGTTGTGAGAGCTCAGGAGATTCCACATGCAGCTCCAAAAGTATGTAAATAACTTCCAACTGGTGGTTCTTAGGATCAGAGAAAAGGCTTGGGGGGGAGCAGAATCCCATTCCTCCACCCATGCCACCCCTCATCAGCAAAATCAGCTTCTGTGGCTTTTAAAGTGACATTTTTGGGCTGACATGTGACTCTGATCAAAGCGATTAACCTGGAGACAACTTGTAAACAGTGTCAGCTTAGCCCTCAGACTCTCATGCACCGACCCTTCACTGCCTCCTCCTTCGTCAGTAATTCCTCAGATAGTAGTAGTCAATGCTTCCTCTAAGCTGTGGAGTCTGGTGAGCAAAAATTCTACTTTGTAAGCTACTAGCATTAAAGTTGTGAGCGAGTGATTTGGCTACTGCATAAATTAGTTTGCTCTGGAGCCATCGTTCTTGAGCTAAGACAAAAATGTGTGGGCTGGAGGCTAAAAAACTGTAAGCTAGCTCACACTAACTTAGCTTAGAGGGAACACTGTTAGTAGTACTAATTAAGGTACTACTGTTAATTAAACATGAAGATGTGTATCTCTAAGAAACTTTATGACTGATTCATCACAGGCATCTCTCACACCTTTTTTTGGGGGGTGGTTGAACTAATTTCAAAGATTGCATAGATGAAAGGATGTTTTCCACTAAGAAAGCTTTACTTTATGAAAAGAAACAACAGATCAAAGGAAAGATGGCAAATGCAGAGTTTTCAGTGAACTGTAATTTTATTGTCAGTCACTTTAAGTTTACATCAAAAAAAGATGCAAACAGGTATTTTTTAGAAAAATGCTGGTACTTGGCACTGTCCTGCTGGGCCACCACTATTGTCCTCCATAGGGATTTGTAGACAGAAGTGCATCTCTACCAAGAGGCACCTACTTCAGGGATCTGTAAAACCAACCTTTTGTCCATTGTTCTTGAAACTTAGGAGGTTTAATATTAGAGGGAAGACTATGTTCTCTGCAAATTTGGTGCTATTATTTTTAAAAAACAGATGTTCCCAGATCTTCAAATTTGTTCCCCATTGAAAATTATGGTCCCTAGATTCTGGACCCTGATAAAAATCCATAGAATTTAATCCTGAGCCAGTAATGTCCTACCCCCAAATCAGCAATCACTGTAAAAGCTCTCTCTCCATCTCAGATCTGAAACTGTAACATTTTTTTTCTTGGAGCACACAGAGATGTAACATTTCTGGAAATTTTGAAACAACGGAGGCGGGCAGAAATTTGGGGGGAAATTGACATATATGCAATACTGTACTGTCAAACCTAAACTAATTTTACAGCTTTAAAAACATAAAATGCTTTGTTTATAATCTGCCTAGCAGAAATTGCAATATTTGATATTTTTATGGAATTCAAACATTTTAAATGCTTTAGTTTCATACAAGGAAAACTGCAAATATACTAGTACCTTAATTTTTGCTATCTGGTTAGAGAGAACTTTCAGTTTTCCTCTGAGTCTTTGGTACAGTTTCTGCCTCATCTTCTTCTGATCTTTTTTCTCCCTCCTGTAAAGTAGGGCAATAAGCTATTTTTTACCCAGTCTGTAGGTAAATGTGCCATAGTGGTTTGAGGCAGAGTGAAAAGGTCAGCCATGTCAAGTTAAAAGAACAACAGAAGGCATGCAACTTTTGGGAAGCAATGAAAGCCCTCCATGCTCCCCTCATGAAGATTAGATATTCTTCTAGGTACAGAAATGCATCTTGGCTTTAAGAGCTGTATATGTCTACAGCATGCCCAACTTGTCTGTAAAACATTTAACTCATTCAAAAAGCGGAACTATTTCATAGGAATTCTTTTTTCAGTATTCCCAAAAAATTCCTATTTTTTCTTTTAAAAAAACAGAAAAAGGCCTTGGGGGAGGGGGACCCATCCCCCCCCTCAATTTTTCCACTTTTCCCAAGCCTTCATATCTCTGGGAGCACACCCCTATTTTGTCACTGCACTGGTATGCCACTTAAGTAAATTGAGTATATTTTCTCTATAATGCAAAAGAAGTTGACCTCAATGTGTTTGTTTGTTTAGAATATTTCTACTTTGTTTTTGTCAGAAAAACTCTAAACAGTTTACAACACATAATGTAAAAAAGTAGAAGATTCATGGCTCAGTAGTAGTACATCTGCTTTACATGCAAGAGGTCAAAACTGCAATCCCTGGCATCTCCAATTTAAAAGATTGGATAGTAGCTGAAATTAAAGGGCTGTACTGAAATCCCAGAGAGCTGTGGCCAGTCAGAACAGACAATACTGACCTTGATAGACCAATGGTCTGACTCATAAATCACTTCACATATGCAAGTCCTAATGTAAAATTATACTTTTTGTATCTTTCTATTAATGTTTACTTACAATATTTATTCTCTAATTCTGCTGACATCTTCATGAAGTTCACGAACTGTTGTCCTTCTGTAAAAGATACATACAAGCAACTACAATTCAGATTGGCTGCATAGGAGGGAAAAGGCGATTTAATCCTTCAGCATCTGCTTCCTTCACAAATTAAAACCAAGTTGCTAGCACAGTTATTAACATTCTAAAGAGGAAAGACCAGTTTTAAAGGGCATGCCTTTCCCCCCAAATAACTGGGCACCTAGCCAAAGTGTGAAGACAAAACCAGGGGTAGTCAGGATCAGTGTTCCCTCTAAGCTGAGTTAGTGTGAGCTAGCTGACAGTTTTTTAGACTCCGGCTCATACGTTTTTGTCTTAGCTCAGGAAGGATGGCTCCAGAGCCAACTAATTTATGCAGTAGCCAAATCGCTCACTCACAACTTTAATGCCAGTAGCTCACAAAGTAGAATTTTTGCTCACAAGACTCCACAGGTTAGAGGGAACATTGGTCAGGATGTGTGTCTTGAGCGAATACAGCAGGGAATAGAATCTATTTCCTCCCATAGCTGATACTGAGAAGATAGGAGATAGCCTGGTTTCTAATTTGCCCTTTCTGGGCAAGGTGATTGAAACATCAGTTGTGGACCAGGTTCAGACTTTCCTGGATAATTCAACAACTCTAGGTCCTTTCCCCCCTGGTTTCAGGCCAAGCTATGGGATGGAGAAGGCACTGGTGGCTTTAGTTGATGATATCTGTCTGAATGTAGACATGCCTCTTTGTTGCTTCAACTAGAGATTTATTGGTAGCCTTTGATATGGTGTACCATGCCATCAGACCTGTAGCTACAGTGGGGTATTTTGGGGCCCCGACTTCCTGCCAAGGCCCCCTGACTTTCATCCAGGCCCCCTGGCTCTCTGGGCCACCCAGAGGACTCCCCACCACCTCCCCTTCCCCAAGCATGGTTTGCTTCCCCATGTAGGCAAGCAAAGTGCAAACACCACAAAAGTGAGTTTTAAAAATTGTATTTTACTTTTATTTTGTGACATCAGTGCCCCCTGACATTTCAAGGCTCCCTGAATTACAAAATCCTGGCTACGGGCCTGCATGCCATCTTGTTGAGATGCTTGGAGGCGAAAGTACGTATCAGGGGTTATACTTTGTTGTTGTTCAGTTGCATAATTGAGTCCGACTCTTCGTGAAACCGTAGACCACATCATGGCAGGCCTTCCTGTCTTCCATCGTGCTCCGGAGTTTGCTTAATTTCATGTTCATTGCATCGATAACACTGTCTAACCATCTCATCCTTTGCCATCCCCTTCTTCTTTTTTCCTTCAATCTTTCCCAGCATCAGGGTCTTCTCCAGTGAATGCTCCCTTCTCATTTGGTGGCTAAAGTATTTGAGCTTCAGCTTCAGTATCTGGCCTTCCAGGGAACAGTCAGGGTTCCAGGGAACAGTCATGCTATTCAATTTCTGGAAATCTGCATTCAGTTGGGTGAATCTTTCCTTTTTACCTTTGCTTTTCAAAATGCAAAGGTTGTACTTTGGGTTGGTTTAAATTATTCCTTATGGACCAGACTCAGGGGGTTGCTATCAGAAACCAGTTGTCATCAATGTATATCCCCCATGCTATTCAATTTCTATTTAAAGACCTTAGGAGAAATAATTCATGATTTTGGGGTCGTCTGTCATCAATATGCTGATGACATTAAGCTCTTGAGCTACAGGTCTTGAGCTACTGCCTGGGTACTGTAGTTAAATGGTTGAATTGAAAAAAATAAAATTGAACCCTGATAATACAAATACAATCAGGACCAAGCTGGTTTCCCCCCCAAAAGGCAGATAAAGAAGAATATAAGAACTATAGCTAATGTTATCGAGTATTATGAATATCAACCACCCTGGTATTCCTTGACGTGGAAAAAGCTTTTGATAACATCAGTTGGGAGTTTTTGAAGCAGAAGTTGAAGTTATGGGATTGTGGACAACAATTTTTCAACATGATAGAGGGAATATATAAAGAACAGTGGGCAAAAATAATAATAAATGGAGAACTCACGCAGAATATATCTATAGAAAAGGGAACTAGACAAGGTTGCCCGCTCTCCCCATTGCTTTTTATATTTGGGATGGAGACACTGAATTACATAATAAGAGAATCCAAAGAGATTGGGGGCCTTAAAATTAAAAAAGAGCATTTTAAATTACAAGCGTTTGCGAACTACTTGGTATATATTTTTTGTATATATATATTTTGGTATTGTATATAAATGACAAAGAAGATTTATTAATTTTCAATTTGGTTTCAAGTAACAGATCAGCAGTACAGGTCTCCAGGTAGACAAAGGAGAAATGTGGCCGAGGCACATAAATTTAAACTAGTTTTGGCTTCGGTGAGTAGTCTGAATTTTCCTTAATACTTTCAGGCATAAACAGACTTTTACGGACTAGGCACTAGGTTGGATCCTCTCACACACAGGATTCTACCCACACCAGCCTGCCATTTCCTAAGAGTCAAGCTAAATGGTACAAGGTCTGTTGACTACCAGAGACAGGCCTAACAGTTGAGTACACTATTCTCTCTCAGAAGTAGAAACAAACCACTCTGCCACACTACCTTTTACTTTGTTTGATCTTTTTCTGAGCCAGACCTGAGGCCTCACTGGTCTTTAGGGTTTCCAGGTCCCTCGGGGGAGCTGGCGGGGGATGGGAAAGACACCAGGAGTGGGGATGAATGCCAGAAATTACAGGTCTACATGACCTGTAAGTGACATAGGCACATTGGGGATGTTGGGCAGGGTGATGCTTTGGTTTTGGAGCAAACCTCTATGGTAGAATTAGCTTCTACAATATATTTTTGCCCAAAAAGCAGAGCACCCCCCCCCCGATGTCCCTGATGTGCCTATGTCACTTCCAGGTCACATAAGCATGTCTTGTTAATTTCTGGCATTCCTTCATTTTGGAGGCTAATTCCACCATCTGGCCAGCTGGTCGGCGGGGTGGGGCTGGACACAGGAGACTCCCACCCCCACCAGGGGGGTCTGGCATCCCTACTGCTCTCTCTCCGAGGCAGAATTGAACTCCTTCTGCGCTCTCATTGAGGCAGACCTGAACTGAACTCCTGCTGTGCTTCCCTCCAGCATTCCATCCCCCCTCTGAAAGGTGACTGGAGATAAAGCAGCACTCCCCTAGGCTCAGCTGAATGACTGTTTTTCCCCCTCAGGGCAGGACAGTCTCCTGTCTGTCACAGTAGGTATCAGACAGTGTGCTTCAGATTGGTATAAATTATCCTTTACAGACCAGACTTAAAGGGTTGCCATGGAGGATTAATTATCATCTCTTTGCGATTTGACTGGTAGGTTTTCCCAGGGTGCATTCCTATCCCCCCGTGCTATTCAATCTCTATGTGAAGCCCTTAGGATAAATCATTTGTAGTTTTTGAATTGGATGCCCAGCTCTATATCTCTACCCTTTCAGTGTCTTGGAACAAAATACTGTGTTCTGTTTGAGTTAGGCTATGTTGAGCCACTGCTGATTTTTCAGGTTATTGGATGTCTCATGCTCAGGGGTCATTTCATAGAAAAAGAGCTAGGGGGACTCACTAGCATAACTCATTAGCATATGCCACACCCCCTGACATGACCGGAAGTGTGTCCTCCCCACAGCCGGCGGCAACCTCCAGCGGGCACCAGCAGGGAGCTCCAGGCCCCGCCCTCCCGCACCTCACCCGGGGGGATGGCGTCCCCCCGCGTCCCCCCCCAAATGACCCCTGCTCATGCTATTTGAGAAAGGTAGGCTATACATAAAGCAAACAAGTAAATATAGTCTGTTTTGCAACAGCTCAGCTATGTACAATGTGAAAGCATGTGTGGCCTGAGCATAAACTGACATTTCAGGGCTAAACTAGTCAAAAGATCATAAACACATCTACAGTGGTTTTGAAAGTGTAATTAACATTTCTGGTGGCATCCAGTTTGGAATGGGACTGTGTCATGGTGGGGTTTAACACTTATGACATGTTCTTGATGTCACCTGCCCCCTTGGAAATGCCATTTCCCCAGTGAGGAAATATTTAGACACTACATGGACAACTGTGTATCCCCCCCCACACACACACACATAGGTGTAGCTGGGGGCATGGGTAAGACTGAGGAAATTTTACAGGTAGAAAGAATGTCCTGCATTCCCACAGACACAATCCAAAATGAGACACCAAAAGCTTATGTTTGCATTTTTAAACACTGCAAAAAACTGTGTAGTGTTATCTCTAAGTTTTACCATCAGCATTTAGTTTAGAGGGGGAAATGTTTGAAACACCACACAAAGTTTAAATTAAAACTCAAATATATCAACATAATTTGAATAAATATATCAAATAATTTGAATAAAAATAAACATTAGTGCCTTAATCATCACTTTCCTTAGAATAACTATAACTCATACAATAGAAATTTTCTCTACCCTTCTCTGACTGGTAGGGTTGCTAGCTTTGGATTGTGAAATTCCTGGAGATCTGGAGTGTGGAGCTTGGGGGAAAAAAGGTTTGGGGAGGGGAGAGAGTCAGTCCATCTTCCACTGAGTCCATCAGTCCACAGAGTCCATCTTCCAAAGCAGCCATTTCCTCCAGGGAAACTGATCTCTTTTACCTGGAGACTGGTTTTAATTCCATGAGATCTTCAGCCACCACCTGGAGACTTCCTGGCCTTTTCTACCAGCTGAGGGGACCGACACAGCCCCTTAAGATTTTGAGAAACCAGTTTGTTTCAAATTGTAAACCTTTCCCTTAGTTACAAGATGTTCGTAGAGTAGCAAGTATAAAGGCTTTTGGTTTGCTGCCATGAGGTAAGTCTTCTAGTGAGCAAGAAGGACACAGAAATCACTGAGGCAGGAGTTATATCTAAATAACAAAGATTTTACAGGGCTGCACTTACACACACTAAATAATCCACTTTCAATCCACTTTCAATGCCCTTTTGAATTGGATTTTGCCAGTTCACACAGTAAAAATCCAGTTGGCAAGTGCATTGAAAGTGGATTATTTAGTGTGTGTGATCGCAGCCCAGGTCGGTTTAAAAGAACAGATCATCAGCACAGGTCTCCAAGTAGTCAAAGCCTGGAGAAAGCTGGCTGATGATGTAAATTTATGCCAGTTATGGCTTCAGAGTGTGATGTGAATTCTCTTTAATGCTTTCAGGTACAAATAGCCACTAACTAGACACTAGTTAGATCTTTTCACCCCCATCAGTATACCCTTTCCCAAGAGTCAGACTAAATGGCACAAGGTCTGCTCATCACCAGAGACAGGCCTAGCAATCAGATATGCTATTCTCTACCAGAGGTTGTTAAACCATTCTGCCACACTACCAGGCAGAGCTATCCTTCTGTCTGCTCTTTTTTTGAGTCAGATCTGACCTCTCTCTGAGCCAGAACTTAACTCCTTCTCCTACTGGGCTTCTCTCCAACATTCCATCCCCCTTCTGAAAGGTGATTGGATGCTGAAGCACTCCCAAAGGCTCAGCTTGATTGGCTGTTTTTCCCTTCAGGGGCAGGACAGCCTCCTGTCCATCACACCATCCCAGTATCTGGAAAATCAGCCCACAAATTGGTTAAAGGATATTGGTTCAACTATCATTACTGTGATGTCCTTAATTATAGGGGAAATGGTTTTACCTTTAAACACTCTCTGTGATATAAACTTGGTAGTTTTCTGCTGCCACCAGGAATTAAAATTCCAATTCTCTCTCTTTTGGTAGTATAACCTAGAGTCTGGGCACTTCAAAGAACTATGTGGCCCTGAGAAAGTACTGTACTGATTTCTGGGATAAGTTTAAACAAAAAAATATTTATTTAATAAAGAACAAAATAGGTTTCTGGTTATTTTGAACAGTTGCTGAAGAAAGGAACTTGTAAATATAACCGGCAAAGCTTGGTGCTACAAACAGTCTCTCAAACTCCAAACTCCACTCCGACAAGCTTATACATTCAGCAGGGGTCAGTTCGCCCCAGAGCGCCCTGGAGTGGTGCTGTGGGAATGAGGCACTTGGGGGCGGGCACATGGCCAAGCCCCACCCCCTGCTCCTATCAGCCATTAGTCGGGCCACGAGGAGGCAGAAGGAAGGTAAGTTGCGCCTTTCTCGGGCCCAGCTTGCTCTCGGGGCAGGGTGGTAGTGTCAGCTAGCTGCCATGGTTTCATTGTTTTCGTTCATCCCTGACTGTAGCGCATGCGTGCATGATTGCTTGCTTGCTGTCCCTTAAATGGCTGTGAGTAACTAACGGGAGGCGCTCATGAGACCGTGCGAACTGGCTCTGCCAGACTGTGCTATCTGTGTAACCTTGAGGAGGAGGGAGGGATTGCATTCCACTGCCGGTGTGAATATTTCTACTCTCATGGGGCAACCAGAGTCTCCTGTTCATGATGTAATATCCCACTGGGAGGTTTCCCGTGCGTGTGCTTGGATTTCATTTGCTTAGCCAACTGCAGCATCAGAGTATATGTATTGATCCCTCAGCCCTAACCATTATTCCTAACAATGTACCTGTACCACTTGGCAATGGACTTGTATTCTAATAAAGCATAACTTTTCCCTGAAGAGTGTGTGTGGACTTGCGAGCTGTTGAACCTGACAGGTGGTGGGGCTTGTGACCTGGCTGGCTGGGACGGTGGCCTGGCAGGGGGCGTGTGGGTGCTCTGGGCGCCTTGGCCTGGGGGGGCAGCGGGGGCTTACTCTTGGGGCAGTGGTGGGTGGGCCATGGGTGCTCCGGGTGCCTCGGCCTGGTTGGGGTGGTGGCGGGGGCTTGCTCTCGGGCAGGGGTGGGTGGGCCATGGGAGCTCCGGGC
Organism: Gekko japonicus; assembly: GCF_001447785.1. Lineage (NCBI taxonomy): Eukaryota > Metazoa > Chordata > Lepidosauria > Squamata > Gekkonidae > Gekko > Gekko japonicus. The sequence continues at coordinate 1,152,227 of NW_015167067.1, forward strand.
ACTGGCAGCCTGGCTGGGGCTAGGGCACTCTGCCCCTCTCAGCAGCAGCAGTCTCCGATTGCCAGCACCGTCAGCGAGTGGCTCACTTTTTCCTGCAGTCCAGTTTAAACTGGGCTGCAGGAGAAAGGGAGCCCCAGGAACTCCTGTGCCGCAGGAAGCACATTGCTCCAGTGACACAGAAGATCTTGGGCTCACTTTCCCCTGTAGTCAGTGCAGAGGGGCGCCCCATATGTGGGGCAAGTGCTCGCCTCAGCATGAGGAGGAGAGAGCCGGGGCCGGGTGGGAGCCAGAGCAGGAGTTAATCCACCAGGCTCTGTCCTCTCTCTTTTCTCTCTGCGGTCTTCCTCCAGGGAGTGAGTGGCTGGGCAGCTGGCCAGGCTCTCCTCCATTTCCAGGCACATAGATAAGAAGGCGAGAATCCCCCCCCCCCACCAACAGGAAGAGGAGTTTTCAACCTGTTGTACTGAGGCTTGGCTTGCAGTGTTGGGGAGGGCACCAGTTTTGCGGCTGCAACTATGCATCCCGTGCCTTGAGGTGGTGATGAAACTGACAAGCCACCTTCACTAGCAGCTCTGAGTAGCCTTGCTTTGTATTGTCTAACTCTCCCTGCCTGCTCCTTAAAAGTTCCCTGATAAACCAGCTCCATTGGCTTTCAGGTCCTCAAGTGCGTATGTAGTCTCTAACAGCTACAGGAGTCCTAAGCCTAAGAGCTTCAAGTCACCAGCCCAGGCTGTGATCCCCCCCCCCCCCTAACAACCAAAAAAAAAAGAGTCCTGAGAGAATCCTCATGTTGTGTCCTGGAACCGCCACCAGGTAATAGCCAGGTGAGCAGGGTGCTTTTTTTTTTTAAATCCCCAGAGGGATATTTTTATTTTTGCAATACACTACAAACTACAACTTGAGCAAACTTCAGAGGACGGCGGAAGACAGGAAGGCCTGGCGTGATCTGGTCCATGGGGTTGCGAAGAGTCGGACTCGACTGTGCGACTGAACAACAACAACAAACAAACTACAAAGAAAGTATGAAGGAAAGGGACTACATCTAGGGACAAAGAAAAGGTAACCACACTATACTAAAACCCCAAGAGGAGGAGATCTTATCCCTGTTAGTGAAAGTGTTAGTAATATAAGTGTTAATAAAAACAATATACTTGTAGAGTTCTTGTTTGTCTCAGCTTCAATGTTAACATGTTATTTTGTTAGTTGTTATAAGAGAGCTTTCTGATCATCTTCTTATTCTTCGCTTCAAAAGGCAGTTCATTCTTCCTTCTTTCCTTTTCTCCCCATCTATTTGCTTTCTTTCCACCTCTCCCCTCCCTCCCTTGCTAACATAGCCCTAGTTAGGATTGCCAGGCTTGCAGCATGTCCAGAGTGTAATTTCTCCTTCAGCTTGGCTGGGTGGGGGGAGTAAGGGGTTTTCACGTGTGTGCATGTTGTGTGTGTGTTTTGCATTCAGAGTAGTGGAAGAGAATATGCTAATCCCTACTGTACCTCTCCCAGGCTCTTCTTTTCCACACACCCTAGCAAGTTTTCTTCCACACTCAGTCATTCTCAGCTTTCCCTTCTGCAGTCTTAAGTGGCATGCAATTGCAAGCTCCTGATGGCAGCTTCCATTTTATGCAAAGCAAAACCTTAACCCAACTTGGAAGTGAACTTTTCCTTCACTGTGTTGCAAAAAGAGGCATGGGTTTTGCTTTGCAGTGGGTGTCACCTTCTGACACACCTGGTGATGTCAGAGGGTGTAGCATATACAAATGAGTTATGCTAATGAGCTCCTACACCTCTTTTTTTACGAAATGACCCCTGACATTCAGTATAATCTCTCTCTAACTCTCATTGATATAGATATATATCGCCACACACAGGCTAGTCTCTTTGTTTTATTCACACAGAATAGGATCAACTCTCTTAGTCACACAGACTAAACTGTTGGTCTTATTCACTCAGAAATAGACTCCAAATCCTATAATCACCCAGACTATGTTTGCTCTTCAAACTTCATACACAGAATCCTTCATAACTCTCAGAGTCACACAGACTCTCTTCAAAACTCTTCTATACTTGTCTCATATCACAGAATCTCCTCTCTCACACACAGAATCCTCTCAGATACCCCTCCTCCCATGCTCTCAGTCAGCAGCCAATCAAATCACACTTGCATTATGAACTCTGTTTTATGTTACGTAGGCTTATGTTCAAATTCAGTTTTCTCACAGCATATATTTACTATAATGATTAAGCTCTACTTAATATTAATAAAGAATAATGGCCAGTGTGCTGTTTTTCTGTGGTTACAATTAAGTGTGAATTATATAATACAGTTTATGGGTACAATGTAGCTTTAAGTTAAAAGTTATTTCCATGCCAGAACCTGATATTTTTGAGCAACTAGCAGTTACCACTAAACATACTGAATTTCCACCCTAGGTTTTAGAAGTTAAAAAAGCTCAAGTGTATTTGTTAGAACTACTTCAGTACAGCAAAACACACTGTAGAACTCTCTGGCTTTTAACCTCTCTATAGATAGATGTCCTTTACCTGGAGTGCACAGAAACTGGAATAAAATCAATATGTGAGAACTAGAATGAGCATAATCTTATTTCTCTTCGTTCAGCATCTTCAGACAGATCTACAAAAGCAGTCAGTTGGCAGTTCACAGTATTTTGGTTTTAGATGCTAGGGATCCTATCAAGTTGTGCAACTCCCAGGGATTTAAAAACATGCCTTTCTACTCTACAGCCCAAGGAGTAAAGAAGGTTAGTTCTAGTTTCAAAATAAAGCAGTTTTTGAAGTCAGTTGTCAGTTCAGTAGCAAGCTACTTCTGCAGTATCCAACAATTGCTATATATCTTTCTTTGGTGGAGAAATTAGAAATGATACAGATTATGATCACAGGAAAAAGGAAGGATTCACATTGCCATTGGACAGAAACATAGAAATATGAGTGAACCATCAACTGTCATTTATCTTTCATTTCCTGTTCCATTACGCAAAAGAGAATTCCACATAAATGGCCAAGTTCAGACTGGCAATTTGAAGTGCTAGGGAGTCGTGGCAAAGAAGACCCGAAACAGACTGGGAATGGCTTGTTCGCAGTATTCCCGTTCACACTGCAGCGAATGAAGCGAGAGCAGGGGTCGTTTCATAGAAAAAGAGCTAGGGGAACTCATTAGCATAAGTCATTAGCATATGCCACACCCCCTGACATCACCGGAAGTGTGTCATAAGGCCACACCCCCTGACATCACCGGAAGTGTGTCATAAGGCCACACACCCCGCCCCCAACGGTCCATGCCGCCACCGCCGGCCTTGCAGCTCCACTGCCGAGCCCCATGAGGGGCCCGGCGGTGGACCTGCAAGGCCGGCGGGAGTGCAAGGAAGCCCCGCGAAGGCCCTCCCTGGCCCCAGGCAGGCAGGGGTGGGGAGAGGCAGGGAGGAAGCAACTTACCCTCCCTCTTCTCCTGCCTCCTCCTGGCTGAATGAGGGCCGGAAGTGGGGTGGCCGGAAGCAGGGGGCGGGGCTTTGTTATCTGCCCCGCCCCCCGTACCTCACCCGGGGGAACTGCGATCCCCCCGTGATTCCCCCCAAAATGACCTCTGAGCGAGAGGATACCATGGAGGAAGTGGAAGGGAGTGTTCACACTGTCGGCCCACCCCTGGCGGGCTGTTAGCGGCTGTTTCAGTGCTCTGCTGCATGCACCTATACACATGGGTGCATGGGCACCTGCTGCAGAAACAGCCAGTGCCTATTATCAACAACTGCAGATTGTTCCTGCCTTAGCAGCACTTGCATTCACACTCAGGGAACTGGAATCAACCCGCTCAACACACGATCTGCTACCACTTTCACCTGGTACTTTTTTAACTTGGGAGGGAAGCAGCACAAGACAGATTGAGTACGGCTGAGGAACACCTGACAGATGTGCATGTGTGAACTCGCCCCTTTAATCCACTACTGAAAAGCTCCTGAAACGTTTGGCTGTCGGGCCAAACTGCCAGTCTGAACTCGGCCAATGAGTTTGGCCAGCAGTACCAAAGTTTAGAGTGGAGTGGCTCGTTGTCATCTAGGACTGTGACTGTGCTCCTCTTGCACAGGGTGGGTTACACTTCCATGGTGCATCTGAAGAGGCCCGCCATTCTGAATTGTGCATATGTATTTAGGCAACTGTTGAGGGATGAAGGAGCGGTGGCACAGTGGGTATATCCCACTGCCTTAACATCTGAACTATGTCAGTTCAAGCCCCGCGCTGGTGTGAGCAGCCAGCCTGTTGTCCCCAGCTCATTGTCCACCCAGCGATTCGAAAGCTCCGGCAAGTAGATAAAATGGGAACCGCTCCTTAGCGAGGGCGGGCACACCAATCTTCCTTCTGGAGGGCGTTAGCTGACGGTCGAACGTCGATGGTCACGGCTTGTAAAGGCAAAACAGCTTGCCGGCTACAGATAGAACTCCTGCAACGGACGTTCCGGCCAGGCGGTGGCAGTGTGGCGACAGACATACGGGTCCTGGAGCCTGAGCAGCAAGCAGCCGTGCCGGAAAACGACGAAGCCAGCCAAGAAGTTCTACACCGGGCAGTATCGGCGTGTGCAGTTAAAATGAATATATATGTTGTCTTCCCTATCCCCTACAAACATTGTTAGTCCCTTGTCTGTATTTGAGTAACTGTACATCGCTTTGAGCCCACTGGGGAAAGCGATTAATAAATGGAAAGTATTATTATTATTATTATTATTATTATTTGTAGAATTATAGAACTAGAAAGGACCATACAGGTCATCAAGCCCAACCCCCTGCTCAATGGAGGATCATCCTAAAGCATCCCTGACAAGTGTTTGTCCAGCCATTGCTTGACAATTGCCAGTGGAGGGGAGCCCACCACCTCCCTAGGCAGCTGATTCCACTGCTGAACTACTCTTACTGTAAAACATATTTTTCCTAATATCCAGCTGAGTTATTGAAGTACTTTATTGAGGCAATACACAGATGTGCTACATGAAAACCACAAGTTTCAGCAAGAAAGAGTCACAGTCCTTTATAAAATGCAATAATAACACATAAAGACATCACCTGAAATTGCAAGTACCCTATGTGAATGAGGTTTTCCATTGTAATACAATTTCTCAAGATTTCAGGTACTGGATTCAGTGCTGCAGATAGGGACCTTGCACAGAAATTGGTCTGTCTTGTTGTCCGTGGTTAGGAAAAGAGTCAGATGTGCACCTTACACATGACTGCACAGTTGACAGTGGGATCCCCATGATGCTTGTTTAAGAGCAACTGAATGAAGAAGCCCAAAGATGCATCAAGGTTAAGTTATTGGTAACTGGACAGAATTTTTGTGAGGCAAAGCACCCTAGTTTTCCTCAAGAGTTAATGTGGTTATTAGAGGACTTAGTCCGGCTCACAGGTGTTCATGATTTGAGCCTTCCTTCTTTGGAGGCCAGACTCAGGAATGAGGTTGTTGATTAATCATGAGAACCTGTGCTCAGTTGTATAACCAGATGGGAGGGAGCAGAAGTTAATGTCTCATCAAGAGAGATTCCTGATTGGATCCAAAGGACCACCTGATGGCAGAGGGCAAAAAGCTATAATAAGGGTATAGGACAGAGGAAAGCCATGCTAACTTCATGCTCATGTCATGCTAGTATGCTTTGATATGCTATACTTCATCATGATTGTAAGCAATGTATAGAATACTTTTATGCTAAAGCTTGGACTTTATGCTTCAAGAAGATATGCAATCTAACACCATGTATTCAGTGCATTAGATAGAAAAGTTCGCTTCTTTATTTTTTCTGTTACTAAACTATAAAGATTGTGCTTCATAATGAAATCCTTTTTTTAATCCTTTAATAAACCTCTATATTTTTAAAGGTCTGCTTCATTTGTGTGCATTTAACCTTGAGGACCCACAGGACTGGGCATTGCTCAAGGGACAAGGAGCAATAACCCAGAGGGACCCAGGCTTGGGTTTCTGACAATTATGGAGAATGACAAAAGAATATTAGTACCCTCTTGTCAATAATTTATATTCAGCTGATTAAAAATAAAAGCAACAGTTAGAAAAGAGAGAACTGAATGATTTGTTTAAAATCAGAAAAAGATCTCAGCGATATAAGAATAACACTCACCATTCTCTCTTTGTGTTGTTTCTTCACCAATTCCAAGTCTTGTTCTTAACACTGCAGATTCTGGAACAATGTTTTGCTCTGATTATGCCCAAAGATATTTGGTAAAGATACTCTTATTAATCTTATCAACATTGTTCCCCGCATATTTCAAGAATTTGTTGTTGTTCAGTCGCACAGTCGAGTCCGACTCTTCGCGACCCCATGGACGAGCTCTCTCCAGGCCTTCCGGTCTTCTGCCGTCCTCTGAAGTTGGCTCAACTTCATGTTCGTTGCATCGATGACACTGTCTAACCATCTCATCCTTTGCCGTCCCCGTCTTCTTTGACCTTCAATCTTTCCAAGCATCAGGGTCTTCTCCAGTGAGTGCTCCCTTCTCATTTGGTGGCCAAAGTATTTGAGCTTCAGTTTCATTATCTGGCCTTCCAGGGAACAGTCAGGGTTGATTTCTTTGAGGATTGACTGAATATCATAAGGTAAACCTGGATAAAAATAACCACATCCCAAAATCTCCAAAGTGTCTTATCTTGCTACAAGGAATTCAGACAAGCTAATCTTTATTACTAAAATAGACATTCTCCTATGAAACCATATTTCTTCTTCCAGTCCATATACAATTTATACTCGAGAGAACGGTCCATATATTGTCCATATACAATTTATACTCGAGAATTTATACTCAATTGTCCATATACAATTTATACTCGAGAAAATATACAATTTATACTCGAGAGAACTTTCACACAGTAAATTGTTTCTTTAATTTTTTTTACAAAACAGCCAACAAGATGTTTTGGCTATTAATTGGTAATTAGCAGCTTTGCATGATGGATCTTTAAATATAAATTACAAAGTTCACATTGAAAGGAGAGTCACAGGGTAACTTTGAAGATATCACAATACCCATCAGTCACTGATACTTTGGCCATATCTGTAATCCCACGATAAACGTGCTTAAACATTGGTATTCCAGCTTCAGTAAGCTTTTGAAAAAATTTTTGCTTAGAGGAAATGCAGAAACAGTGCTATTTACATAAAGCTAGGTTCTAAAACTAAAGATTAAAAGGTCCAGCCATAACAATGAAAAGATTTTGAAAGTTCCTCCACATCCTTCTCTCTGTGTCATGCTTTTCTCCTGAAATTCTGAAAACTAAATTGTAGTTTGGCAATGGTGCTGATGATTCTTAGCCTTCTTGCAGATTTATACTATCCAAGATTTTTGCAAATGACAATGAAATCAAATTATGTTTTATACATCTTAACAATATTTATTTTTTTATATCTTCGATTTGTATACCGCCCTTTACCCGAGGGTCTCTGGGTGGTTTACAGGTATATGGCCTAAGTGCCTAATTAGTTCCTATCCTAGGGCCACAATTCGACTGGGGGAGGGGCTACCTATCGACACCCGAGCGGCGCGGTTCTGTTGTATTCCACGGGCGGGCTTCTGTTGTTTCTTCCTGGCATCTTAGGATGGGTCGACGACATCTCCCGGCAGGCTCCTGATGGACTCCTCCGGCGCGCGGCGGCTCCCGATTGCATTTCCGGCCTTAGGCTCCGCTGCACTGCATTGTCACGCTGTCATGCCACCATCCCGCCGCCGTAGCTCTGCCTCCACCTGGTCGCTGTCACTGCCACATCCACGGGTCGCTTCTGCTCTGCCGCCGTATCGCTGCTGCCGCCACCAACACTCCTGGCACACACCATCAGGAGGGAGGGTGCCCCCTGCCAACCTAGGGCAGGTACCCATTTGTCTACTTGTGGTTATGCTTTCAAGCCGCTGGGTGGGCGTGAGCTGGGACTTGGGCCGGGAGCTCACCCCGGCCATGGTGGGTCTCGAACAGCCATAGTGGCTGTTCACTAGTGTTGTTAATGTAGGTGTTGAACTGCCTGCGCCACAGCTCCATCCCAGTATGTTCCCAAATTCCCTTCCAATTTTTAATCTGCTTTCAGACAGATGTAATCTGTGGAGTCTTTGAAGGCTGGGGTTTTAAACTGTGTTAGAATAAAAGTAGTGTAATGTGAAATTTGACCAATGTGGTCTCTATATCAATCTCCACCTGACAAACTAAACCCAAGGTTGACTTCTTAATGCAGTTAAAAATTTAAGGGAATTTAACTTATTTAAGTACACATGAAATTATTTAAGAGAAACTGCCCCACCAGGTTTCTTAGTCCTTCATCAGTCATGGACAAATGGGGGGGGGCATTGCTAATCTGTGAGTCTTTTCCTTTGGGGCACTCCCCGCACCAAAGATCTCCAGTGTTGATTGTGTAGATCTGGTGTGGGAAGCTAAGGATAGTTCAGCTGTCTGGTTGGTGTACTGATCACCTAGCACGCCAACAGACAGTCTGCCAGGCCTGCTGGAAATGGTCACAGGCTGGGCCTTGGAGTTCTCGATGCTCTTGGTTCTTGGGGACTTCAACATTATGAAGCACAATCTGATTGCCACAGATTGGTTACATGGTCAGATCACTTCACCCTGAAAACCCACCTAACTATGTCATCCCTGCCCCATCTAGGCAGCAAACTGATTTATGCTCACCTGCAGAGATTTATGGATCCAATTGGTTTCCAGAATGCTCTGTAGGATCCATTGCCTCCTGGCGATTCATTGGATGAGCTGATAGAGGACTGGAATATTCGGCTCTCTGAAGCCATTGATGAAATTGCCCCGACACCCTCTTCATTCCTTCCCCAACCTGGCTCCATGGTACACAATGAAGCTCAGGAGAATGTAGCAAGAACTCAGACAGCTAGAGCGAGTGTGGTGCCAGTCTCAAAACAAAGCTTCAAGAGCATCTTACAGATAATTTATGAAGACCTATGAGATGCCAGTGAAAGCTGTGAAGAGGAATTTCTTTGCAATCTCCATCACATCTGCTAGCTCTCACCCAGCTCAATTATTTAGAGTAATCCAGTCCTTAGCTGTGAGGCATCTGCGAGATTTTTTTGCAGATAAAGTCTTGTCACTCCACTGCTACCTCCTCAGATGATCTCCTCAGACAGCTGGATCGGGGCAGGTCAGCACTGCTGTTGTTGCTCAACCTGACAGTGGCATTCAGCATGGTCAACTATGACCTGTTGGCCCACCGCCTCACCAATGTAGGAGTTCATGGAGTAACTTTACAGTGGCTTACTTCATTCCTCCAGGGTCAGGGACAGAGAGTGGCATTAGGAGGGAGGGTGTCAACCCACCAGCCTTTGATGATATGCAGGGTTCCTCAGGGGGCAATCCTCTCTCATGCTGTTAAAAATCTATATGCACCCTCTTGTCCAGTTGGTGCATCGTTTCGGACTGGGTTGTCACCAGTACACTGACGACACCCAGTTGTACTTGATGGATGGCCGGCTGGCTGCCACCCAATTTGGCTGAAGGATTGGAAGTTGTGGCTGGATGGTTGAGGCCAAGCCGTCTGAGACTGAATCCATCAAAAGTGGAGGTCCTGTGACTCATGGTTGGGGTGTACACCTCTTTATCAATGGAGGCTCAGGTGGCACATGTTGCCAGGCTGGCATTCTTCCAACTTTGCCAGGTCAGGCAACTTGCCCTCTACCTCTCTAGCCCCAACCTTCTCACAGTGATCCATGCAACGGTTACCTCAAGACTAGATTACTGTAACTCGCATATAGATATTAAACATCATAGGAGGGAGCAAATTTATTTGTATGCCATTGATTATCTGAAGGAACTATACTCTTATATCTATTTTCTATTTATTGCTTTTAATTGTTTATGTCTAATTATGATGTACACTGCCCTGAGCCCTCTGGGGGAGGATGGTTTATAAATTTAAAAAATAATAATAGTAATAATAACAAAAACAATAACAACAACAATTTACTGCAACCTAATTGGTCCTGCTGCCTGCTACAGTTATGATGACATTAGGTTCTTCTTCCCACTAGTACTGCCCAGGATGTGTTCTAAAAATGCCTTGCTCTCCATAGGACTTTACATGAAACATGAAGGGGAAAAAACAGGGTGGTGGTGGTGAAACGGTAACTTTTATCCATATCTTGAGATAGGGGAATAAAGATGTTCAGAAAAGAGGCTTGAAAGTATTTATAACTGTAACACACAGCATACATAGGCTCATTTAATTACAGTTTGCTATTGGGTGCAGATACTAGTTATCAGCCAGGCTTTTAAAACTCTTGAAGTAAATCTTTGACTTTCCTACAACTTCAGGAATCTTACAGTATAAGTGTGAGCTCTTCCTAGAAACTCCAAATCTTTTAGCCAGCTTTCACCAGAAGCTATGCTCTGAGACCTATATAGTCCCCTTCATATCTGATCCCTCCAGCAGTCCCTGGGTACTGATGGGTTATCTGCTCTGTATACACACCTAACAAAAGTGTGGGGGACAGATGATGGATCGAAAGGGACAGGACCTTTGCACACCCGTCACATGGCCTATGTCTAGTATGGCTATAATGGCTCATTCACAACTTTTTAAGTAAGGTCATGAGATCCCCTAAGACCCCAGTTGTACCCACCCATCCTCATTACTCACAGTGGACTCCTCATATAATGCTAGTGGTGCAGAATAACTCAGCTATGCGACTTCATATGTATCTAGCAGGTTGGATCCAGTGCCACTCAGAGATGCCACAGAGTCCATCTTCTGAAACTCCCATTTCCTCCAAGACATCTGATCAGTTGTAATACCAGAAGAACTGTAGGCCCCACTTGGAGACTGAAAACCGTAGATGTGTGTCTGTAAAGTTGCACATGCAAGTAATTTTGTACTGCCCTCAGTGCTTTGGAGAAGAAAAAGAAAATTGTTCTTTTCTCATATAGTTCGCTGAGTGCAATGAAGTACATAAATTGCATATTTGCTGTTGGGATGCAAGCAAGGTTTGCTTTTTCATCTGCTCCCTGTTGTGAAAAGAGAAAGAATGAAAGACATGGTTGGTAGCTTATTGAAAGTGCATAGGTGATTTTTCTTTAAGAATAGGGAGGATGGTGTCTGCATTCCAGTGGACGGTCATATCTATAGGAATTTGTTCTGCTCTTGTAGTTGTTTATCCACTCACCCACAAAAATCAATGTCCATGAATCCCAAATTATTTCAAAATAAAGGATCATAAAAGACTATATGAAGTTAATACAAAGTAAGGCAGAAGCACTTTTCATCATATGAAATACAAATGGGATTTTAGTTATCTGAAGAGATCAGGACCCCCCCCCCCCAAGAAACATTAAGCTTATCCCATTTCCCCCTTAACAGACATATAGTCATTCTAAAATAGATATGCCAACAACTGGGCTTCAAAGCAGGAGTTAGATATATATTTATTCTAGAAATGATAAATTTTAGAAATTGTTGCCACATTGCAATACTAGTGGTACCTGTGTCACTTTCAACTCTGCAATATACTGACAGTAGAGGCTGCTTACAGCTTCTCCTCTTCATTCATTTGCTGGTCCCAGTGCCTGCCCTCTTCTCACACATACCGTTAGAGCACAGGTGTGTCTCAAGCTGACACAGGGAGTAGAACCAATAATGAAACAGGAGGAGAAATGGGTGGGACAAGGCCTCTCCTCCCATTACATTGAGATATTTAAAGCTATACCCATGTTCTCCTGATTGTGACCTGGCAATCTGAAGAAACTAGTGTTCTGCTGAAAATAAAACCATAGGTTTTATACAGTTAGATGAGCTGGGGACGAGGTTGTCCATAAGAGACAACATTCTACTAGCTGAATAACCTAACCCTGGGATCACTATAAAGTCCATTCGGCAATATGCCTCCAAAGCATACTGCCCCCACTGGCAAAATCAATGCAAATGTGCGTCAGGTGCCCTCTGCAAGGAATGCCTCTAAAGGAAAGTGGACGGCTACCACATCAGCAGCAAAACTGGTAAAAAGGTTGGCTACGGACCTGCCCCCTGCAAAACTTGGTTCCTCTTCAGCCACAGCCTGCCACAAAAAAATCAGCACATGCTCCAGCAAGGTCTGGGCACAGCAACCCTGAAAAGGTTCCTGCCTCTAGCAAAGCTCCTTTAGCAACTCCAGCAGTTGATAATTCGGCAATCCTGCTGGCAATAACCCAAACACTCAAGCATCTTCCAGAGCACTTTGATCATCTTTGGTGCTTGCTGAACCACACATAGGAACAATGACAAGAGGCCTCATTCCCTGGCAGATTCCATATCCTTTAGTGACTCCAGGGAAGAGGCAGTCCAGAGGCATCCCCCAGGCAAGAAGTGTACCAGAAGGCATAAGTCTCAAGTGGCCAGGGAATGGAAGACACAATGTCAGATGAGTCTTCTTCTGATGAGGATTCTGCACATGCGTCTGGGGATTACTGGGTAAAAGAGTGGGTCATATCTATAGTTTACCACCTTGAACTTGGAGACGTAAGGGGGTGGAAGAGGGTCCAGGTGCCATTTGGGGTTCTGATCTGCTGGATGCTAACAGGGCTTATGTGGCCTTCAGTGATGTAAAAGATACCCCTCCCCCCCGGGCATTCATTTGCCTAGAAAAATCCAGGAGTGCATAAAGGTAAAGGTTCCCTTGCTCGAAAGCCAGTCGAATCTGACTCTAGGGTTGCGGTGCTCATCTCCGTTTCAAAGCCGAAGAGCCAGCACTGTCCGAAGACATTTCCGTGGTCATGTGGCCGGCATGACTAAACACCAAGGCACACGGAACGCTGTTACCTTCCCACTGAAGTGGTACCTGTTTATCTACTTGCAATTTCTTGCTTTCAAACTGCTAGGTTGGCAGGAGCTGGAACTAGAGACAGGAGCTCATCCCGTCATGCGGCACACTTGGGTCTCGAACTGCTGAACTACCGACCTTCCACAGCCTGCAGTTCAACATCTTAACCACTTGAGCCACCGCAGCATACTTTATGGTTATTATGTGGATGTTTTTTTCTTGACTTAAACCCGATAGGGATGAGGGCATGCATGGGCCTTGTTCTGACAGAAGTAACTGTAAGATAGCTGTTGAACATAATTTCATAAATTGGATGTTGAACTATTTTTATGAGTGTTGTGCTATCAGCAGATGCTGAACATGACTGGTATTTGGTCAACCACATGTTTTAAAGGCTCACATCATGGCCAATGAAACTCCATATAGAATATTATGAGGCTTTTTGAAAGAGGGCCTCTTATAGTGAGGTATCCAAGTGGGACCTCATTAATGATAAGATCTGGCTGGTTAAAGTGGGTCCACATATGAGACCTAGGCCTGACATTGCAAAACCTAGAACAGGTTTTAATTGGGATACTCCCCACCAAGTCTGCTGGGAGTACAACCTGGGAAAATGCAGCCATAAAATGTAAATTCAATCATAACTGCGATGCATACTTTGGTCCATATTCCAAGCTGTCATGCTCCCAAAATGGCTTGCAGCCCTTTTGAGAGTCGCAATCCTTTTCCAATTCCAGCAGTGAAAAGGAAGCAGAATAAGACAACTCTAATGCTTCCAATACTTCAAAATAATACTCCCAGTTCACATACATCCTGTCTTAACATGGCATGCACCCCAATACACCTCAGGGCTCTGGAACCTTTGCTTGATTCATACCCCAATAAAAATGGCTGCCTTTTTATAAGACGGTTTCACCAGGGGCTTTTGTATCCCTTTTTCTGATCTTTGTTTACTCACAGATTCTGAGAATGTCAAATCTGCCAGGGACCTCCTCAAGAAAGTTAGGAAAAATGTCACCAAAGAATGTGCTGAGGGCAGGGTTGCAGGCCCTTTTACTTCTCCATTTACTAACCTCAGGGTTTCCCTATTGGGGGTGGATCGTAAGAGCCCTCCGGTGAATTCCACCTCATTCATCATCTCTCCTACTCTAAGGGTTCATCAGTTAATGATGAATTCCTTTTGAATTCTGCTCTGTGAAATATGCATCCTTTGACCAGGTGGTACACTTAATTAAATCTTGCAGCCCAGGCGCCTCATGGCAAAATGCAACATTCAATCAGCATTCCGCCTTTTACCTGTTCATCCCTCAGACTTTTGCCTGCTGGGTTCTATGCTGAATGGTCAGTGGTTTGTCAACAAAGCCATGCCCATGGATTGCTCTGTAGCTTGCACCACCTTTGAAGCCCTCAGCACTTTCCTGGAATTTGTGGTTAAAGGCCGATCCAACAGCCCCCATGTCACCCATTATTTGGTTGATTTCCATTTTGTTGGCCCGTCTGGTTCCCCAGACTGTGGTTCCCACCTGGCCACTTTTCAAGTTTTAGTGACTGAATTGGAAGGCCCCCTGGCAGAAGGAAAAGCAGAGGGTCATACCACTCAGTTCACATATCTGAGGATATTATTGGACTCCAACCTAGGCATTTCACATCTTCTGGATGATAAGCTTGTTGCCCTCCAATCCTTAATGCAACATATGATTAGTTCCAAAAAGTGCACCCTTAAAGAGATGCAGTCCCTATTGGGTCATCTTAGTTTTACATGCAAAGTGGTTTATCCTGGCAGGGCTTTCTGTGTATGCTTAGCCTGCTCCATGGAAGGCATTTCTGCCCCCCACCATCACATTAGAATCACCAAAGATATTTAAAAAGATCTTAACATTTGGGTTCAATTTTGGGAAAATTTAATGGTGTGACTACTAGGCAAGCTTCCTTTCCCCCAGCAATTCTCTTCAGGTTCATTCTGATGTGGAGAATCAGCTTTGGTGTTTATTTTTTGGCCACTGGTGTGCTAAGTGTTGACCCACTCATTGGCAGGAACCTGACATTCTGAAGGATCTTACCTTTTTGGAACTCTTTTCTGTTGTAATAGCCATTGTAATATTGAGTAAACATTTTCATAATAAATGAATCACATTTTGGTGTGACAATCAAGCAGGAGTCATTAATCATCAGTCTTCTTGCTCTGAGCAGGTTATGCACCTAGTACGCAAATTTGTGCTTACCGATTCAACTAGGTTTTGAGCAAGGGAAACCTTTACTTTTTATCTCTCTGGTAACATTTCTTTCACAGCAAAATATGTTGCAGGTGTCAGTAACAACATTGCAGATGCCTTATCTCGGTTTCAGGAAGCAAGGTTCCAGAATTTGGCCCCCAATGCACTGGAACATCCAGATCCATTAACAGAAGAACTTTGGAACCTTGGGAACTCGTAATTTGGCAGAGAGTATTTCAGTCTATCATCCCTTCCACCCACAAGTCCTGTCTCCATTATTTCAGTGCATTCCACACCTTTTGTGCATCTGCTGGGTTGGTTTTTCTTTTCTAGTTTCACGACACCAAGTACTGTATTATTTGATGCATCTTTAAAAGCATGGCATGTCAACAAGGACCATGGGCATTCATTTAGCAACAATCTCATTCTATAGCAAATCTGGGGGTTTTACAGATCCATGTAATTCCTTTATTGTCAGGAGGTCTATACAGGGTTGGAAGAGGACTACCCCCTTAGTCCCTGACCCTCGCAGACTCATCACTGTAAAATTCCTCAGTGATATCATACAGTAATTGTCACAAATCTGTTGTTCCTCATATGAAGTCACCTTGTTCAAAGCAACCTTTACACTGGCATTTTGGGTGGCTTTCTGCTGTGAGAAAATTTGTTCACCCTCCCACTGCAATTCCGACAGTCATTTCCTCTCCTTTAAGAAGAGAAGAAGAAGAGATTGGATATATACCCCGCCCTTCACTACCCAAAGGTGTCTCAGAGCGGCTTACAAACTCCTTTCCCTTCCCCTCCCCACAACAGACACCCTGTGAGGTGGGTGGGGCTGAGAGAACTCTGACACAAACTGCTCTTTTTCAAGAACAGCTGTGCCAGAGCTTGTGACTGACCCAAGGTCACATCAGCAGGTACAAGTGGAGGAGTGGGGAATCAAACCCGGTTCTCCCAGATTAGAGCCCGCACACTTAACCACTACACCAAACTGGCTCTTTAAGGACATCAGCGTTTCTTCTGACAGACTCCAGATAATGCTGCACTGCTCTAAGACTAGCCAACAGGGTAGAGGCACCTTAATTTCACTGTGTCATGCCCCTCTTGGTATCCCTGCTCAGTACTATGCACTGCCCAATTTATCTCTGTTAGGCCACCCATTCCTGGAACATTTTTCATTCATGCCAACAGTTCCTGCCTCTCTAGATTTCAGTTTGCTAGCATTCTGCACAAGTGTGTGGTGGCCTTAGGCCTCTCTCCTGCTGAATGGTATTCATTCATTTTGTATAGGTGTGGCCATAGCTGCTTCCAATTTGGGGTTTCCATCTGAAAAATTCCAGGCCATTGGTGGCTGGCACTCTAGTAACTTTCGATCTTACATCCATCTGCAGTTGATCTAACATTTGTGTCTTATCTCAAACTGTACAGGTCAGCTAAAAACAGTTTGGATTGTCAGTCACAGTATTGTCTATTGGGCCAGACAGTATGCATCCTCTTCTGGTTGGGAGGGATTGCTGGGCCTTGGCAGTCAGCTACATGTCACCTGGCTGGGTCAGAGGGGAATGCACTGGGCTTCCCTAATGGAAACTATTTTGCTGCAGGTTTTTAACCATGGCCTACCCGATGCTCTAATAATACAGCTGGGAGAGAATGACCTACCTGCTATGAAAGGTTCCAAGTTATGCCATGCAATAACTTCAGACCTTCAGATCCTTGCGGCATACCTGTCCTTCACCAAGTTATTCTGGTCAGAGCTGCTGGAGCGTTGAGAGTGGGAGGGTGCCATGCCATTAACCCAGAAAAGGTAGATTTGTCAAGAAGGTTACCAAGGTTTTGGGCAGCTCCATCTTTGAACACACAGACATTTAATTTCAGCATAAGCCTTTATATAGGGCTAACAGGATGCACCTCTCTAAATGGTGAATGGACACTTGGCTGTTTAGTAGTTGCTTTGTTGGTTTCAGGCTTAGGTGCATTGATGGGAGTGCTGGGGTTTTTCCCCCTTCACTCTTGTGGCAGTTTTGGGCATCAGGACAGATTTTTTTGGTCCTGGATAGGCCAGGCAAGTCCAATCTCATCCGATCTCAGAAGCTAAGCAGGGCCAACTCAGCAATAATTTAGATGGGAGACCTCCAGAGAATACCAGGGCTGGGAGGCTTGAGTCAGGTTATTAAGACTTATCTGCACATCCTCCATGCCCCAGTAGGAGTCGCCAGAGGTCACCATGTCTTCCAGGCAAAGGCACGCACACACACAAATGCACACACACACAAAATGCAGGACAGATCCTTTTGGGGGAGATGCGCATGCATGCTCACCTCCCCCATTTGGGGACTCCCTTAAGGGGTCTTGGGGGTTGAGCCACTACGTGGTATGTCCAGCTCAGAGGCTGTTTATGCACTCACCACCAGGTGGCAAAGTGTACCACTCAGCAGCAGCCTCCCTTGTGGTTGCCACATACAAAAAAAGTCACTCCCTGATTTTCCTTAGCAAGTCGGCTGGAGGAGTGGTTTATTGAGGGGTAGGTGGGTCACTTGATACTCGGATATGTCCCCACACTACACCAATGCTACTTGGTCTGTAATCGATAATTTTAATTCCACAAAAGTGTAATTGTGTATTTTGTTTCCTCTCTTTGTGACCTCTCCCTAATAAGTCCTGGGCTTGCAATCTTTTATTGGTGATCCTAATCTGTTTGCTGCATTAAAAAATCATTTCCTGTTTCCTGTTCACTTCCAGTTTGATAAGTAATTCAGTATGATAGGCTGCAGTAAGGTTGCCAAATCAAAATTACGAATGTTGAG
The DNA here is from genome assembly GCF_001447785.1 of Gekko japonicus. Taxonomy (NCBI): domain Eukaryota; kingdom Metazoa; phylum Chordata; class Lepidosauria; order Squamata; family Gekkonidae; genus Gekko; species Gekko japonicus. Next base: position 1,170,038 of record NW_015167067.1, read on the forward strand.
AATACTGCAGAGCTCAGTGATTTGGAGAAAGAGACTGTGATGATATAAATGTAAGAGAAAAATAAGACTATGGTGGCCAAATTGATAATGCATGAGCAGCTCACAAACTCCAATTTAGATGACTATCTTCACTATCAAAATGAACTGAGATGGAACCAAAGGTTTCTGTAAATGGCAACAGACCTATAACTTAAAAAAATTGTGCACAGTCCAAAGCATGTGCTAGAGGAAAATTTCATCATCTTACATTTCAAGGGGGAGGGAGTCTCTTTTAAAAACCAAAAAACACACAAACCAAACCCTTTTCCAAAGGTGTGCAAGAGCTGTGAGAATATGTGCATAATCTTCATGATTATCCTCCTGACACCACCATTTGTAAAATGAACATTAGCATGTATAGCACCTGATCAAATGGGGCCTTCCCTTCTTTTCTGTGTTTCAAACAGCAGAAAAATAGAATGGCTTGTACATCTAGGCAAGCTATCATGATGACTTAATTATGTTTCCTTAAACCTGCCACTGAATAAATGGAAATGTAAGTAAAACTTAATGAGGTCATAGACATGTCCTTAATTTGGGATACAGAACAAAACTGAAAACTTGAGAGGAGAAGGCAGGTGCAGCTACTACCTCTACCTCAAGATGGTCCATAAGTAAAGCAAGCTGCCTGGACACAGCTGCGCGGTTTACCAGAGTTGTGGGATCTAGCTCTAAATGAACTCTTATGCACATCAGCTCTGTAGGGTCTGTAAATGCTGCATTAGCTTTCTCAATCCCTAAAATTATTTATTTATTTATTTATTACTTTGATTTTTACTCTGCCCTCCCTGCCAAGGCAGGCTCAGGGTGGCTTACATAAGAACCAATAAAACAATATAAAACTCAGTACAAATACATAATAAACATTTTAAAACCATTAATATATTGATGGTGTTGCAGATATAATAAAGTGTGTTTAGGAACATACATTCAGTGGTGCAACCATTCTAGGCCGGCTTAGGCTGGCAGTAAAATAGGCACAGGGCATAGCTAATAAGGCACAGCTCCTTATCTAAATGCCTGCTGGAAGAGCTCTGCTTTCAGGGCCCTGCAGAACTGTTCAATGTCACCCAGGAGCTCATTCCAATAGGTCAGAGCTGCCACAGAAAACGCCCTGGTCCTGGTTGATACCAGCTTGGCGTCCTTAGGACCAGGGAGGGCCAAGCGATTTTGCAACTCTATTCTTTGATTCCTTTTCTAGTGCTCAGCACCAGAAACTCTTACTTTTTGACAGTGGTTCCCCTTGTAACAGGCCGGATTAACCCCCCCAGCCAGAGTAACCCCGGGGTT
>NW_015167068.1:0-17520 GCF_001447785.1 Gekko japonicus
GCGTTTAACTGCCTGCACCACCACTCCCGTGGTGGTGATCCCTATAGGCTATAATGGAGCAGGAAAAATAGATTTTTTTTTGCACACCCCTATTATGCTTTTCAGTATGATTCGTAAGATGTCTTGAGTCACAGTAAAAGTGGGATATAAATATTTAAATAAACGAGTAGTTTGGGCAGGTTGATAACATTTAAGCAACTTCCTGTTTGTTAGGTTAGGCAGGGTTTTGACACTGATTGTTCCACCTCTGTTATACTTGACCAGCACATTTGTCATATTTCACTACAAAAAACAAAGGAGACTGCAAAAGTCCCTCCCCCCCAGTGCTGGTATGTTTTCTAAGGCACAGTGCAGGGCGACAGTCCAAGGCCAGGTCTACCAATATAATGGAAAGGGGTGGGTAAGCCTGTTCTCTGGAGGACTGGTCTACCACCATAGAGGACAATATTTTCTGTAATGAAATCTGACTTGATTCTGTTTTCTCTTATAATGTTTAAATTATTATTAAAATACAGTTTAAAAGAATTTGAATCATAGAATCTCAGAGTTGGAAGGGACCATAGAGGCCATCTAGTCCAACCCCCTGCTCAGTGCAGGACCAGCCTAGAGCATCCCTGACAAGTGTCTGTCCAGCAGCTGCTTGAAAGACTGCATCTTTTTTTTTACAAGGTTATGGAAATAATCTTCTAAGGAACTAATTCATGCGATAGTGATATGTAGACTCGCTCACAACTTTAATGCTACTAGCTTTTTTGCTCACGACGGAGAATTTTTGCTCATAACACTGTGGAGTTTAGAAGGAACATTGGTGACCATATTGTCAGGTTCCCAGTCAAAACACTCTCCACACACCCTTTGGCAGTGAAATGCTTGATTAGAGATGTGAGATGCTATGGGTTCAAACTCCTTGTTAGGACCAATTTGCAAAGGCGGGAAAAAGCAACATATAGGTGAAACCCCAAAATTCCATTCACACTAACGTCAGCGTTCCTATAGCAACCCAGATATGTGGCCACCCCATCTAACCTAGCCAGGCATAAGACTTCGCCAAGGACATTCTCCTGAGAATGCTGTCTTGGGGGCTCACTTCAGAAAGTTACCAAGCGATACTCCCTAATGTTCTAACAACACCCCCCAAGGAATGCAAATGACAAGCGAGGGCAGAGATACAGCGATAAGGTGCAGGCAGGGCAAAGGCAGATGCTAAAAAATAATATGTTTAACAGAGACAGAATAAGCCAATATGCAGGGCTATTTTGGGGCAGGAACGCACAGGAACGGAGTTCCGGCTGGCTCCCAAGTTGGCCACACCCAGCAGGAACTCATTAGCATAATAGGCCACACCTAACAGCAGAGACTCATTAGGATTGGCTACATTAGGGGTGTGTGGCCTAACATGCAAAGGAGTTCCTGCTACAAAAAAAGCCCTGGGTTTTGACTACAAACAAGGTAAACAGAATAAGAAGCAAAAGGTGGGCGTGGCTGGATGACCACACTTCTGGTAACATGGGAATGCAGCTTAATAGGCTAATGAGCAGTGCAGTCAGGGGTGTGGCCTAATATGCTAATGAGTTTCTGCTTCTGGGTGTGGCCTATTATGCTAATGAGTTCCTGCTGGACTTTTTCTACAAAAAAAGCCCTGCCAATATGGATGCCAGAGCTTGACACATATAGAGTTTCCAAGGAAAAATCGAGTCCAGTAGCACCTTAGAAACCAATGGAATTTGGGGGATATAGGCTTCTGAAAGTCAAAGTGCCCTCTGTCTTGTATCTGATGAAGGGAGTCTTGACTCTCAAGAGCTTATCCACCCCCCAAATCTTGTTGGTGTCTAAGGTGCTCCTGGACTTGTATCGAGCTGCTCCATGGCAGAACAACCCAGCTACCCTACGAAACTATCTTCAAAGCAAGAGATGCTCAGAGAGGGTTTGCCATTGCTGGCCTCTGTGTAGCAACCCTGGACTTCCTTGGTGGTTTCCCATCCAAATACTAACCAGGAGCAACCCAACTTAGCTTCTGAGATAGAAGAAGAAGAGGAGGAGGAGGAGATTGGATTTATACCCCGCCCTTCACTACCCAAGGGAGTCTCAGAGTGGCTTACAAACTCCTTTCCTTTCCCCTCCCCACAACGGACACCCTGTGTGGTAGGTGGGGCTGAGAGAGCTCTTTCAAGGACTGTCCTTTCAAGGACAGCTCTTGTCAGAACTCTGGCTTGCCCAAGGTCATCCATCAGATGCAAGTGGGGTGCTAGACTAACAACGCCTTGAGCTAATCTAACAGGGCAGGTATTGCTGCCCTGAGCTTTTAACATTGCTGGTTTTCAGTGATGCTCTGTTTGATTTCGCTGACTTCTTACAGCAGCTAGATTAGAGTCCAGTAGCATCTTAGAGACCAATGAGATTTTGTTGTTTTGTTAGATACGAGCTTTGGTTCTTGAAAGTTCAGATCCCGAAAAACTTGTTGGTCCCTAAGGTGCGTTTGGACTTTCAAGAACCAAAGCTCGTATCTAACAAAACAACAAAATCTACCTGTTCTCCTGCAGACCCACATGAATACTCTCTGAATCTGGCATTATTGCATTTATTGTTGGGTGTTTTAAAGCACACACACACACACACAAAATCCCTCCAGGATGTAACTCTTACTAAATCAACCCATCAATAAATCTTCTTGCGATTGAGTTTCAGTTAGCTAATCCTCCTCCATTGAACCCCGGCTGCCAGAAACTGGTTCAAGATGTTCTGGGATGGATCAAAGGAAGAGAAGCCAAGCTAAGGGTCATCGAAGTGCTGATGAGCCCTCCTTTTGAACTGGTGGATGACCTCTCCGGTTGCTTCACGTAGAGGTTAGCGGAGATAAAAATTTCAAGCAGCGGTAAGTGTAATTGTTCAGAGAACGGCTGGAGAAGTATCATTGGGTTGTTCTTGTTTGGTTTCTCAACCCCTGTCTGCTATGGCGGGCCATCGTACCGGGGCAAGAACCAACTCTGGAGGGACCCCACCAATCAGGTCCCGTGGTTCAGAAGAAAAAGGTTTCTGTACAGCGCCAAGGTGGAACTTGAACCAGGGTCCCTATCAGTACAGGTATTTTTATTTATTTATTTATATTTACAGTTATATCCCGCCCCCGCCCCTGCCTTCCGGCAGGCTCAGGGCGGCGAACAGCATACATTAATATACATTAAAAGTCTGTTAAAACTATCAATCAATATAAAATCGTACATCATAAACATAACTTATATTAAAAGATGGTGAATCTTCCCATCACTGTCAACTGAACGGTGTCCCTAAGTTCCCACCCGGCTATCAAGCCTCAATTGGTGTCAGTGCCAACTGTCAGTGCCAATGATGGTACAATTGTTGGCACAGTTGGTAATCAGGCCAGGGCCATACAATCGAGGCAGCACCCTACTTAAAAGCCTGGTGGAAGAGCTCCGTTTTACAGGCCCTGCAGAACTGTAAAAGGTCCCGCAGGGCTCTGATGTCCTCCGGGAGCTCATTCCACCAGTGAGGGGCCACCACAGAAAAGGCCCTGGCCCTCATTGTAGCCAATCTCGCCTCCTTAGGCCCTGGAAGAACCAGGCGATTCTGGGAACCCAATCTAAGTGCTCACTGGGGTACATGCGGGGAAAGGCGGTCCCTCAGGTAAGCAGGTCCCTGGCCACAGGTATTGTTGTTGTTCAGTCGCACAGTCGAGTCCGACTCTTCGCGACCCCAGGCCCTTCTGTCCTCCGTCATCATCCAGAGTTTGCTCAACTTCATGTCTGTTGCATCGAACAGGTAGGGCTGCCAACCTCCAAGTGGAACCTGGAGATCTCCAACTATTATCATTGATCTCCAGGTGACCAACATCAGGTCCTCTGGAGAAAGTGGCTGCTCTGGAGGGTGGACTGTACGATATTACACCCTGCCGAGGTCCCTCCTGTTCCCAAATTCCACCCTCCCTAGGCTCCACCCCAAAAAATCTCCAGGTATTTCCCAGCCCAGAGCTGGCAACCTAAAGTACAGGCCTGGCCCCTTATGGCTTTCACTTTAGTGGCAGGTGCTGCAGCTGCATGCATATATAACACAAGCATCTCCTGCCTGCAGTTTTCTTCCTGGTCTGAGATCACCTGACTGGGTGCCAGCAACTGAGCCAAGGAACCAATCAGAAAGCTTCTGGCCCTAAATAGCCCAGGCTCCGCTGCCATCTCCTTAGTCTGGACAACTTGCCAGCCTATGTGGACCCGTCCGAGACTGAGCTTAGCTCTTCTTCTGGCTTCCCTTCCTTAAGCCAGCCTGCCTGACCTGATCTTGATCTTGCTTGTCTCGGATTACTCTCCTCACCTCTGGCCCGGATTACTCTCCTCACCTCTGGCCCTTGCAGTTTGGTCTCCTTATTCAGACTTCCGACCCTTGGTCTGATCTTCATCTTGTTTGCCAACTCTGGCCCTGAACCTTGTTTTTTACCCAAGGTCCTAACCCTTCCCTGGTTTCAGCCTATGAGTAACCAGAACCTGTCCCCAAAATGTAACCAGCTACCTTTTGCCCTCAAAACACTGAAACCAAACTGGCAGTAGTTGGTGACCTAAGAGGAAGAGGAGGAGGAGGAGACTGGATGTATACCCCGCCCTTCACTTGGCGTCTCAGAGCGGTTTACAATCTTCTTTCCCTTCCCCTTCCCATAACAGACACCCTGTGAGGCAGTAGGTGGGTCTGAGAGAGCTCTTTTGAGGACTGCTCTTGAGAGAACAGCTGTGACAGAACTATGGCTTACCCAAGGTCACACCAGCAGCTGCATGTGGAGGAGTGGGGAATCAAACCCGGTTCTCCCAGATTAGAGTCCGCGCACTTAACCACTACACCAAACTGGCAGTAGTTGGTGACCTAGGAGGAGGAGGAGATGGGATTTATACCCTGCCCTTCACTTGGCATCTCAGATAGGGTTGCCAAATATGTTTTGGCCGGGAGCAGGGGGCTCCCAGCCGGCGTCTGTAATGTGCGCGTGTGCGTAGTGTGCGTGTGCGCTGCGTGCGCGTCACCCGGAAGTTGACCCATTCAGTCAAAAGTTCTCTCAAAAGCGGGGGGGAAATCCGCCCCCCGGGGGCATTTGGCAGCCCTAATCTCAGAGCTGTTTACAATCCCTTTCCCTTCCCCCTCCCCACAACAGCCAGCCTGTGAGGTAGGTGGGGCTGAGAGAGCTCTTTCCAGAACTGCCCTTGAGAGAACGGCTCTGAGAGAACTTTTGACTGAGCCAAGGTCACTCCAGCAGCTGTATGTGGAGGAGTGGGGGAATCAAACCCGGTTCTCCCAGATTACAGTCTGCGCTCTTAACCACTACGCCAAATTGGCTCTCACTACACCCAACTGGTGTGGTTGGATTTATACCCAGCCCTCCATTTGGAGTCTCAGAGTGGCTTACAATCTCCTTCCCTTCCTCTCCCCACAGTGCAGCGGGACTCTAGGAGATTGTATTCCAATTTGTCTGAAGGAGTGTGCTTTGCACACAAAAGCTTACCCTTTGAATGAAACTTTGTTGGTCATAGAGGTGCCACTGGACTCAAACTTTGTTCTGCCGCTTCAGATCAACAAGGCTGCCCCACCTGAATTTTTCTCCCCACAACAGACACCCTGTGAGGCAGGTGGGGCTGAGAGAGTTCTGAGAGAACTGTGACTGACCCAAGGTCACCCAGCTGGCTGCATGTAGAGGAGTGGGGAATCAAGCCCAGTTCACCAGATTACAGTCCGCTGCTCTTAACCACTACACCAAACTGGCACCAAACCACTGTGGTTTTTGTGTGAGTATTTTGTGTGCGTGTGTATGCCTGGAAGTCATGGTTGACTTCTGGTGACCCCTGGTGGGGCTTGGACATTTTCAGAGGGGCGGCTTGAAATTGCCTGCCTCCGCGTCCCAGCCCTGGTATTCCTTGGAGATCTCCCTTCCAAATACTTCCCAGGGTCGGCCTTGCTTAGCTTCCGAGATCTGATGAGATCGGGCTTGCCCGGGCTATCAAAACGAGAGCTATATAACAAAACGAGAGCTACGTAATAGCCCAGGCCCACGACTCAACAAACTACATTTGGTTTTAAGCTGGTTTAAGTCTCTTGAGTGCGACTGTTGACATCCCATCCAAGAATAAGCAAGAACAACTAGTTAAAAGTGTTGGCAAGGGGTAGCCCCCCTGAGGACGGGCATGCCCTTGCTGTTTAGGAAAGCGCCAGCTTCCCCACTGTGCCCACCCAAAGTTCCTAGCCACTGATGTGGAAGCCCGCCATCCCCCTATCCAAGGAGTTCGGTCTCCATATGTGTCTGCCGTTGTTCTTTTGAAGAAGGCTACCATCAAGAGTGACAGTTGGCTTTGACGCCAACTGCCACGCAGATAATAGTTGCTGAACTTTGAGAAGCAATTAATTTTTAAAAGAAGTCACCCTGGATTCATCAGATGGTGGCAGGATCCGACACTGCTTCCCTGAACCGCTGATCTACAGGAGCAGATTCAAGCGATACAACATGCATCGGCCAGGGTTGCCATATGTGCCAATCTGGCAAAAGTTGCCCTCCGTTACTCTGGGCAAAGTGTCAACAGGAAATCTCAACACGGACTGCGCCAGATGGAAATGCAGCCTCCAACGCCAGTGTTGGAGTCCCGGGCTGGTTTTGCAGAAATTCGCAAATTGAGGGTCAGCGAACAGCAAAGAAACATGAGTCTGCAACGGGGCGCTTTCTGTTCCACAAGCTGGCTAGAGCTTCCCGACAGTGAGGGACCGGGCTTCTTTGTGACACTGAAAATCCCAGCTGGGTTGGTTAAGATCAGTATCTTTTTGTTTCTCTCTCTCCCCTCCCCACAAAGTAGGAGTCTAAATCAAAATAAATATTGGCCCGGATTCAGGAAGAACTGATGAAGAATACCAGCTTTCAAAGCAAGTATATTTCCCCCAAAAAAAGATGTTTGGATGAAGGTTCACACAGTCTACTTTTCTTGTAAAAGGTAAAGGTAAAGGTTCCCTTGCTTGAAAGCCAGTCGAGTCTGACTCTAGGGTTGCGGTGCTCATCTCCGTTTCCAAGCCGAAGAGCCAGTGCTGTCCGAAGACGTTTCCGTGGTCATGTGGCCGGCAAGACTAAACACCAAGGCGCACGGAACGCTGTTACCTTCCCACCGAAGTGGTACCTATTTATCTACTTGCAATTTCTTGCTTTCGAACTGCTAGGTTGGCAGGAGCTGGAACTAGAGACGGGAGCTCACTCCGTCATGCGGCACCCGGGTCTCGAACTGCTGAACTACCGACCTTCCACAGCCTGCAGTTCAGCATCTTAACATAAGAAGGGCCCAGCTGGATCACCCTGCCTGTGCATCCCAGCAACTGATTTAAGAAGGCATACTACCTCTGGTACTGGAGGGAGTAGATATCCATCATGATTAGATCTTCATCGTGTTTCTTCCTCCTCCCTGGAAGGCTTCTGTGCTGTATGAGGGCGTGTCTATCTTTATATCACCATTTTCAGGTTTGGGGGGGCAAGATGCCTTGCCTGAACTCGGATAGCCCAGGCTAGCTCAATCTCATCAGATCTCAGAAGTTAAGCAGGGTCAGCTCTGGCTAATATTTGGATGGGAGACCTCCAAGGTATACCAGGATTGTGACACACAGGCTGCAGTCAGATGTGCAGCTCACTCTGCTGTTGCCCCACCTCTAATTGATCCAGGTTATTTTGTAACAGAGAATACTGATCGGACTCACCCTTTTTGGCACTCTTCAAAGCGCTGTTACCCTGTCATTGATTGATCAGGCACAACAGCCAGGGAGTGTTGGTGTTGGCCATTTTTTAAAAAGTTTGTCCTTTGAGCATGCTCACAAGTGCTGATGAGCCTGCTGGGATATGTAGTTCATGGGGCCAGTGGCCATTTTAAAAAAAAGTTTGTCCTCTGAGCATGTGAACAAGCACTGGTGAGCCTGCTGGGATATGTAGTTCACTGATGTCCCCCCTCTCTAAACTTTTCAATTAACCCCTTCCCCAAAGCACAGAAAAAAGCTGAAGTACAGGGGCATCTTTCTTTGAAAGGTTTTGTGAAGAAAACAAAGTTTAGAGCAGCCCTTGTGGGAGAGGGGGAGAGAAAGAGAGGTGCGAATACGCAGTTGAGCGCACGTCACTAACTAGTAAAAAAGAACGGTGGCCAGAAAACAAGAGGAGAGACCAGTCAGACTTGCCTGATGGCTTGGGTGTGCAACAGAGTGATCAGGCAACATGAAATCCATTTTTTAACCAGCTCAGAAAAACAAGACTGGACTTTCACAAGTATCAAAAAACACACAGTGTGGGGAGGAAATGGGACGTAGACGACTGGGGCACAACAGACAGATGTTGCTGAAATCCATAAGGGAATAGCAGTAACAACAGATCAAACTGCACATCTGATCACAGTCACAGGGAGGCTATGGCAAACCACCTCTGAATGTCTCTTGCCGTGAAAACGCTACAGGGTCATCATGAGTCAGATAGTGGCCAACCATTGGAGTGCCAACAACAGGGCATAGAGGCTTTTTAAGAACATAAGAAGAGCCCTGCCTCAGAGTTATATTTGACTAGGAAAAAGGCCCATTGTGGAAATAAATACAACGGCCTCTAGAAAGAGGCTCTGGGCGGGTGCCCCGGCCTTGGACATTCAGTGTCAATTTGCTGTGGCGACCTCAGCAGGGTATAATGACACTGAGTCCACCATTTTCTCCAGAGGAACTGATCTCTTCTACCTAAAGAACAGTTGTAATTTTGAGTGATCTCCAGCCCTCACCTGGCAGCTTCCCCCCACACACACACACACACACCTGCAGCCTCTCCCGTGCTCTGAAGCCTTGACTGCTACGTCACATTGGCTGTCATATGGGGGCCACCTCAACAGCATATAAGGATACAGAGCCCACCATTTTCTCCAGGGGAACTGATCTCTGCCATCTGGAAAGCAGTTGTAATTCTGAGTGATCTCCAGCCCTCACCTGTAGATTGGACACATTTTACCTCAGAACAGCAAAACTGTTTAGAATGTTAGAGGCAAAAGCCAATCAAGTTGCATATGCAAACGACCTCTGTGTTCCGAGGCAAAGGCCAATGAGGCTGCATATGCAAATAACCTCTGTGTTCTGACTGGCTATGGGGGGGAGAGGAACAGCAAAATGTTTAGAATGTTGGAGGCAGGACTCAGGCAAAGCAGCCAGTGAATAGGGAGACCCTCTGAATGACAGATCAGAGAGCGAACTGAATTTGGAGCGTGTGGAATGTTCTAGAGAAGTGCCACTACCATTCGGCTTTTATTTATAAGGGAGATTCACCTCAGACATTTTACCCCTGATTTCACCTGACCTTTCCCTCTCAAAGTTGAATAAAATATCCTGTTTATTTTTTAATATTCTAGAGCCTCTCGTGCGCCATTTTCAGAAGTTTAAGGTAAGAGGGTGATCTTCCCCTCAAGTTCCTGGGCTGAGCCAGCATAAAAACACAATACAGTGACAGGGTGGGACAGCCATGTATCTTCAGATAAGAAGAAAACAGATAAAGGGGCTGCTCAGTCAGAAAGGAAGAAAAATGGAGGGAAATCCCGCATTTGAGTGAGGGAACAGGGCTAGGTCATCATAAATTGACAACCAAAGTTTTGAGATTTATGATGACTCACCCACACCTGCAGTGACTACTCAATGCTTAAGCAAATAAGTGATCAATGTGCATGTAAGATTCAACCCAGAATGGTGCCATTCCTTCATTAGCACCTAAAGCCAGCCTGACATTATAGGAGTGAGGGAAAATGCAATAGAGCACGTAGACTCTGACCCCAAGTTTCACCCAAACCATTTGGTTCTAAAGTCCTGCACCACCTTCTGTACAAACATCTTCTTCTTGCCTGCGTGGTGACCATAGCCCCAATCTCTTCTGCAGAAAACAGAAGACAGAAGGAATCCATTTTGTGCACTTTTTAATGTCTGTGAAAAACCAGATGGACAAACACGTATTTGAAGTTTGCAGCTAATGGCTGCCCCATCTGTAGCTACAGATAGTCTGTAAAAGAACACAAGAAAGGCCCTGCTGGATCAGACCAAATGCCCATCGAGTCCAGCATTCAGTTCACTCAGTGGCCAACCAGCTACATCTAGGAAGCCCTGAAAAAAGGAAGACTGCAGCAGTCAGGGCTCTTTTTGTAGAAAAAAAGCCCAGCAGGAACTCAATAGCATAATAGACCACACCCAACAGCAGAAACTCATTAGCATATTAGGCCACACCCCTGACAGCACAGCTCATTAGCACATTAGGCCGCACCAAGTGTGGTTATCCAGCCACACCCACCTTCCCCTTCTTATTCTGTTTACCTTGTTTGTTGTCCAAACCCAGGGCCTTTTTTTGTAGCAGGAACTCCTTTGCATGTTAGGCCACACACCCCTAATGTAGCCAATCCTAATGAGTTTCTGCTGTTGGACGTGGCCTATTACGCTAATGAGTTCCTGCTGGGCGTGGCCAACTTGGGAGCCAGCCGGAACTCCGTTCCTGTGCGTTCCTGCCCCCAAATAGCCCTGGTTATCCTGCTTGTCTTCCCCAGCCACTGATTTAAAGAGACATATTGCCTCTGACACTGGAGGGAGTAGATATCCATCATGATGAGGTATCAATCATGTCCCCCCCCCTTCCAAAATAGCCCTCTGTTCCGGAAGGTTCCTGAATCCCACACTGGCTTCATGGCAATGGAAGAGAAGCGAGTTAGGGACACTGCAGTTTAAAGAACAAACCAAACCCAAAAAACCCACAGTATTATACACAAGCAATGCGAAAAAGGCTTTCGTCTCTACAGGTCTTTTTTCTATTAAAACGTTTCACTTCTCAAATTAAAAAAAAGGTTGTTTGTCATGAGGGGGGAAAAGTCTCATTCCTTTCTTTCCTCCGTTTTTTTTTTTTTAAAGATGCCACCTAGATGGATGTTGAATACTTTAGAGGGAACTCCTGCCATGTGAGCACTAAAGGAAGATTTTTATGAAATCATGCCTGACAATCTCCTTAATTGAAGAGAAACACCACTCTACTGTAGGCCGCGTGTGGGAACAAGAACCTCGAGTGTCATCTTAACAAAGCTCAGAGCCTCCTAGGGGGGAAAAGGAAGGCTCGAGTCTCTACAGATCAGTCAACAACTTTTATCAATTCACACAAGCCGCTTCCCTTTGGACGCCTAAAAAGGGGGATTCGACATAAAATGGGGCCGAGGATCAAATATTCTCCTATGAGTTAAATTTGTCTTGTTGTTAACACACGTCAATGACATAAAACATAATCGCTTTTGAACTCGGCCCCCCTTCAGGTTTCACGTTGATGGCAGAAAAAGAGAGAGAAAAGAGACAGATGTTTCGGCAGCGGGGAATTGCAGAGGCGAGATACATTTTCCTCAGACCGTGACATTGTGGGGAAGAGCTCCCCAAACAAAATCCATTCTTTCATTTAATATGGGGGGTGTTGATCGTGTTCGACATAATTGGTCCGGGTCAAGCAGGACTCTCGCTGACAGAGGGGGCTCCCTGGGGTCGCATAATGGCCTCCTTGGCCACGTTTTTGGTCCCCTCTGTGAAAAAGCCGTGAGACAAATTAATGCTACCAAACCTCTCTTATCCATTTTTCTTGAGTAAAGGAATAAAGAGTCAGTGCTTTCCCTCCCTGCCACTCAACAGGGCACATTGTATCCACAGCTTAGTTGTAAATATCAATCACATGAAACCCATGTTGCCCAAATGTCAGCTTTCTGAAAAAGCCATTTTCTGCAATCTAACAAGGTTGGCGCCAATGTGCAGGTAATCGAGACTGCATCTTGGGATGAGCTAATATAGTCCATGGCTTCTATCTTATTTCCATTGCTGATTATTACTTTTTGTTTCTTTGGGTGCCACTTTTATGGCATCATAGAATCATACGAGTTGGAAGGGACCTCCAGGGTCATCTAGCCCAACTCTCTGCATAATGCAGGGAATTCACAAATACCTCCCTCCCACACACCCCAGTGACCCCTGTTCCATGCCTAGAAGATGACAAAAAAACCCTCCAGGATCTGCACCCAAACTGGCCTGGAGGAAAATTGCTTCCTGACCCCCAAAGTGGCGGTCAGCATTTCCCTGGGCATGTAAGAAAGGGTCACGAGAACTAAGCACTGAGGTAACCCTTCCTGTCCTCCCTCTCATGATCTGCCTATGTTCACAGAATCAGCATTGCTGACAGATGGACATCTAGCCTCTGCTTGAAAATTTCCAAAGAAGGAGAGCCCACCACCTCCCGAGGAAGCCTGTCCCACCGAGGAACCACTCTAGCTGTCAGGAAGATCTTCCTAATGTTTAGCCGAATATTCTTTTGATTTAATTTCAACCCGTTGGTTCTGGTCTGACCTTCTCGGGCAACAGAAAACTCTGCACCATCCTCTATATGACAGCCCTTCAAGTACTTAGGAATATAAGAGAAGCCAATGTTGGATCAGGCCCAGGGGTCATTTCGTAGAAAAAGAGCTAGGGGAACTGATTAGCATAACTCATTAGCATATGCCACACCCCCTGACATCAGGGCCCCGGCGGTGGACCTGCAAGGCCGGCGGGAGTGCAAGGAAGCCCTGCGAAGGCCCTCCCTGGCCCCAGGCAGGCAGGGGTGGGGAGAGGCAGGGAGGAAGCAACTTACCCTCCCTCTTCTCCTGCCTCCTCCTGGCTGAATGAGGGCCGGAAGCAGGGCGGCCGGAAGCAGGGGGCGGGGCTTCGTCATGTGCCCCGCCCCCACGTACCTCACCCGGGGGAACTGCGATCCCCCGCGATCCCCCTCGAAATGACCTTTGATCAGGCCAATGGCCCATCCAGTCCAACACTCTGTCACACAGATCAAATGACTCTCTCACACACACATACACACAAAGATTCTGTGAGTGCAGATATCAAGACTTTCCCATCTGAGAATTGGTGACCCTGCTTTTGGAGGGAAGGTTCTATGGAATCATACCCCACTGAGATCCCTCCTCAAACCCTGAACACTCCAGGCTCCACCCACACAATCTCTAGGGATTTCCTAACCTGGTGTGGGCAACATTAGCAGCAAAATTTCATTGTGAGCCACATTTATTATTTATTCAGGCTCAGGGCAGTGTATGTCGTATAAACATCAATAAAACAAATTAAAATTTACATAAGGCAATAAAAACTTAATAATCTAATTTGGTGTCGTGGTTAAGTGCGGGGACTCTAATCTGGGAGAACTGGGTTTGAACCAGGTTTGATTCCCCACTCCTTCACTTGCATGTGGCTGGATGACCTTGGGCAAGCCGTAGTTCTGATAAGAGCCATTCTTGAAAAAGAGCAGTTTCTGTCAAGAGCTCTCTCAGCCCCACCTGCCTCACAGGGTGTCTGTTGTGGGGAGGGGAAGGGAAAGGAATTTGTAAGCCGCTCTGAGACACCTTTGGGTAGTGAAGGGCGGGATATAAATCCAATCTCTTCTTCCCTTCTTCTCTTCCTCTTCTTCTTCTTCTTCTAATTGCTTACAGATGGCACTAAAATTCTAGCCGTACCGCTATCTCGTGGGAAATGGGGGTGGGGGTGGGCGGAAAGTGAGAGTGCCAAGACTGAACTGTCGCTGTCCTCCACCAAACGCCCAGCGTTTGCCCATCTCTGCCTCGCACGCCCTGTGGAACTGTAAAATGTCTCACAGAGAGCGGATGCTACTCAGCAGAAAGTTCCACCCGGTCGGAGCCAGGGCAGAGAAGGCCCTGACTCTGGTCGAGGACAGCCGGATGTCTCTCAGGTTGGGGACCACCAATAAGTTCTGATCTTTCAAGCGTAATGCTCTTCTGGGGGTATACCAGGAGAGGCGGTCCCGGAGGCATGTGGGTCCCTGACCATTAAGGGCCTTAAAGGTCAACACCATAACCGGATCCGGTACTTCACCGGGAGCCAATGCAGCTCGCGCAACACCAGAGGGTACGCATGGTGTGAGGTGTCCCCATAAGGACCCATGTGGCTACATTTTGCACCAGTTGGAGTTTCCGGGTCAACAGTGGCAGAGGCTGTGCTTGGCACGCAGAAGTCCCCAGGTTCAGTCCCCGGCATCTCCAGTTCAAAGGCTCAGGGCAATATGTGATGGGAAAACAGGGGATTGGACTAGGTGCCACTGAACACAGACTTCTACAGATAGTATCAGATAAGAACATAAGAGACGCCAATGTTGGATCAGGCCAAAGGCCCATCCAGTCCAACACTCTGTGTCACACAGTGGCCAGAAATACCAGGTGCCATCAGGAGATCCACCAGTGGGGCCGGGACATCAGAAGCCTTCAGATAGTGTCTGACGAAGTTAGAATCAGGTCGTGTTGGTTGGAAGCAGCAGAAAAAAGTTTGAATCTGTGCGTTGTTGTTGTTGTTGTTCAGCCGCACAGTCGAGTCCGACACTTCGCGACCCCATTGACAAGATCTCGCCAGGCCCTCCTGTTTTCCGCCGTCCTCTGAAGTTTGCTCAGTTTCATGTTCGTTGCATCTATGACACTGTCTAACCATCTCATCCTTTGCCGTCCCCGTCTTCTTTGACCTTCAATCTTTCCTAGCATCAGGGTCTTCTCCAGTGAGTGCTCCCTTCTCATTTGGTGGCCAAAGTACTGGAGCTTCAGTTTCATTATCTGGCCTTCCAGGGAACAGTCAGGGTTGATTTCTTTTAGGATTGACTGATTTGATCTTCTTGCAGTCCAAGGGACTCTCAAGAGTCTTCTCCAGCACCATAGTTCAAAAGAATCTATTCTTCGGCGCTCGGCCTTCCTTATAGTCCAACTCTCGCAGTCATACATGACGACTGGGAATACCATTGCTTTGACCATGCGGACTTTTGTTGGCAGGGTGATGTCTCTACTTTTTATCATGCTGTTTAGGTTCGCCATCGCTTTCCTCCCAAGGAGCAGGCGTCTTTTAATTTCATGGCTGCAGTCACAGTCTGCGGTGATCTGGGATCCCAGGAACGTGAAGTCTGTCACTACTTCCACAGCTTCCCCTTCTATTTGCCAAGGAGTGATGGGGCCGGATGCCATGATCTTAGTTTTTTTGATGTTGAGCTTCAAGCCCACTTTTGCGCTCTCCTCTTTTACCCTGAGCAAGAGGCTCTTTAGGTCCTCTTCACTTTCTGCCATTAGAGTGGTATCGTCTGCATATCTGAGGTTGTTGATCTTTTCCCCAGCAATCTTAATTCCCACTTGTGATTCATCCAGGCCAGCATTTCGCATGATGTACTCTGCATATATATTAAATAAGCAAGGCGACAATATACATCCTTGTCGTACTCCTTTTCCTATGCTGAACCAATCAGTTGTTCCATATCCGGTTCTAACTGTCGCTTCTTGGCCCTTATACAGGTTTCTCAAGAGACATGTGAGGTGGTCTGGTACTCCCATCTCTTTAAGGACCTGCCATAGTTTGTTGTGATCCACACAGTCAAAGGCTTTAGCATAGTCAATGAAGCAGAAGTAGATGTTTTTCTGGTACTCTCTTGCTTTCTCCATAATCCAGCGAATGTTGGCAATTTGATCTCTAGTTCCTCTACCTCTTTGAAACCCAGCTTGTACTTCTGGCAGTACTCTATCCACGTACTGTTGAAGCCTAGCTTGTAGGATCTTGAGCATGACCTTGCTAGCGTGTGATATGTGTGCGACACCAAAGCGTATACCCAAAATTAAATGCTGTTGGTCTTCAAGGTGCCACTGGACTCAAACTTTGTTTGGCTGCTTCAGACCAACACCTGAATCTACCATTAGTCTGTATGTGTGTATGTGTATACACATATGCATGTAAAGCCATCTGTTACACACTGAAGTCTATGGGTAATGCCCAAATGTATAAATAAATAATAGCAATTTTATGTACACATACCGCGAATTCTTTGTCAAATCAGACTGCGCTCACTCCAACATATACATAGCTGTTTACAGAAGGCACTTTAAAAGCAATATTTATATATATTTGTGAATAATGAACAACCGAACCATATGCCTTCGCTAGTATTTTGAATGTATCTTCCTTTAATCAGTGCATTGTTTTGCAGGCATTCAATTGCAGCATGCAAATAATTCAGTCTGTTTATACGGTTTCATTTTACGGGGACGTCTTGGATGACGTGATTAGCAAGGCTCTTGGTATCTGTTTGAAAGTCGACATTTGTTCCGGTTGTGTGGATATGGCTTCTACACCCACTTCTCTAGCTGGAGGGGGAATAGCATGCACAAATAAATAGTGTGTGTGTGTATGTGTGTGTTGGGGCCACGGTGGCTCAGAGGTTAAGCCGCTGACCTGCAGACCGGAAGGTCTGTAGTTCGGCAGTTCGAGACCTGAGGGCCACGTGACGGAGTGAGCTCCTGTCTCTGGTCCCAGCTCCTGCCAGCTCCTGTCTCTGGCCCCAGCTCCTGCCAACTTAGCAGTTCGAAAGCAAGAAACTGCAAGTAGATAAATAGGAACCGCCTCGGTGGGAAGCTAACAGCGTTCTGTGCGCCTCAGCGTTTAGTCATGACGGCCCCGTGACTACGGAGAAGTCTTCGGACAGTGCTGGCTCTTCAGCCTGGAAATGAAGATGAGCACTGCCCCCTAGAGTCAGATTCGACTGGCTTTCGAGCAAGGGAAACCTTTACCTCTATCTGTGTTTGTGTTGGTGCTTCCCCAGCCCGATTCAGGCCAATGGTCCATTTAGTTCAGTATTCTGTTTCACACAGTGGCTAACCAGATGCCTCCAGGTACAAGCAAGGCCCAGTGGCCAATGCCTTCCCCTGTTCTTGCCCCCCACCCAGACGCTGACCTTCAAAGGTGGTGAAAAGTGCTGACAAGTTGCAGCCAACTTATGGTGACCCCGTAGCATTTGCAAGGCGAGAGATGTTCAGAGGTTGTTTGCTCCTGCCTGCCTCTGCATAGCAACCCTGGACTTCCTTGGCGGTCTCCCATCCAAGTAGTGACCATGGTTGAGTCTGCTTAACTTCCGAGATCTAACGAGATCTGGCTATCTTGGGTCTTCCAGGCCAGGGCTGGAGGTCAGTCACCATTGCCAACAGCTTTTTTAGTTTGGTGTCGTGGTTAAGTGCACCAACTCTAATCTGGGAGAGCCGGGTTTGATTCCCCACTCCTCCACTTGCACCTGGCTGGATGACCTTGGGCAAGCTGTAGCTCTGCTAAGAGCTGTCCTTGGAAAAGACCCGTTTCTGTCAGAAAAAGAGCAGCCCCACCTACCTCACAGGGTGTCTGTTGTGGGGAGGGGAAGGGAAAGGAGTTTGTAAGCCGCTCTGAGACACCTTTGGGTAGTGAAGGGTGGGGTATAAATCCAATCTCCTCCTCCTCCTCTATTTGAAGGCCTGTCATGTAGAGGCGAACAAGGAGCTGTTCCTCACAAACATGGGTTTAAATTAAGGGTAGGAAGTACCAGCTGGATATGAAGAAGAAGAAGAAGAAGAAGAAGAAGAAGAAGAAGAAGAAGAAGAAGAAGAAGAAGAAGAAGAAGAAGAAGAAGAAGAAGAAGAAGAAGAAGAAGAAGAGATTGGATTT
>NW_015167068.1:17759-23009 GCF_001447785.1 Gekko japonicus
AGGTGGTGAGCCATCTTTAAGCAGCGGTTGGACAAACACTTGTCAGGGATGCTCCAGGCTGATCCTGCATTGAGCAGGGGGCCAGACTTTATGGTCTATATGGCCCCTTCCAACTCTGCGATTCTATGATTCTGCGATTCTGGTCTGTCATATCACCTACTATGTGGTCCTTTTTAACTGGAGGTGATGGGGAATGAACCCAGGACCTTCTGCATGCCAAGCACAGGCTCGGCCAACGAGCCCCTCCTAATTCCTTTCATCTGTCATTGGGTTCCGCCAAGTTCTAATATTAAGGGAGAGGGGGAAATGAGTTCTCAGTTTTCCCCCACCAAATGTACAATTTTATAAACCTCTGTCATGTATTGTTAGGAAACCAATTTTATTTTTATTTTTTTGCATGCATGCATGCAGTGAACTGTGTTTTTTGGGGGATGGGGGATTTTAGATCCACTACTCACCCTTCCGCAGCGTGGCGGAGCCAATTGGACGTATGCCGGAGCTGCGACCGTCGCACAGCCGCGCACCATGAAGACCTCGCCGGAAGGAGTCGCTACAAACAAGACCTACACCAAGGCGCCGTCGCTAGGAGGTGAAGAGCCCACCATGAAAAGAGCCGAGAAAAAGAAGAGCCCTGCTGTCTGGGTGCTGGTAGGCATTCACCTTCCCTTGTGAATTGTGGCCCTAGATAGGATGTAACTAATCATATGTAAACTGCTCCGAGCCTCAGGGAAGGAGCGGTATAGAAACCGAATAAATGAATAAATAAATAAATAGGTAACTGGCGTGAAAGCACTAGGTATTACAGGCCATGCAAGCAGCTTAGTCTGACAGAGCTGTGGACTCCAGGTTGGGGAATTCCTAGAGATTGGAGGGGTGGAGCCTAGGGACCATGAGGTTTGGGGATGGGTGAGACCCCAGTGGGGTACATTGCCATAGAGACCACCCTCCAAAGCAGCCATTTTCTCCAGGGGAACTGATCTCTGTTGCCTGGAGATCAGTTGTAATTCCAGGAGATCTCCAGGCCCCACCTGGAGGCTGGCAACCCTATTAATCGGGCCTTCAAAATCTTCTTTTATTTTCTTTTTTGGTGAGTATTTGTGTGTGTGCGCGCACGTGCTTGTGAGCCTGGAAGTCATGGTGGCTTCTGGCGACCCCTCGTGGGCTTAGAACATTTTCAGGGAGGTGGCTTGCTATTGCCTGTGTCTGTGTCCCAGCCCTGGTATTTCTTGGAGGTCTCCCTTCCAAGTATTTGCCAAAGTCAGCCCTGCTTAGCTTCTGAGATCTGATGAGATCAGGCTTGCCTGGGCTATCCAGGTCAGGGAAGGCCTTCCAAATTGTCCTCAGTCACTAGGGTTGCCAAGTCTGGGTTGGAAAATACCTGGAGACTTTGGGGGTGGAGCCAGGAGAAGGCGGGGTTTGGGGAGGGGTGGGGCCTCAGCATAGTACAACGCCATAGAGTCCACCCTTCAAAGCAGCCATTTTCTCAAGGGGAGCTGATCTCTGTCGGCTGGGGATCAGTGGTAAAAGCGGGAGATCCCCAGGCCCCGCCTGGAGGCTGGCAACCCTATCAGTCACTTCCAGCGCCTCTGTGACCGTATTCCAAAAGAGATTTTAAAAAATGTCCTCAAGAGTCTTGTTGCAATCCTCTTTACGTATCCCGGTTTGTGGTAGCGGCTGTCAATCCTGTGGTTGCTTCCATAATACCCCAGCTTCTACCCATGAGGCTCACAAGTACACAACATTTACTTGAATGTTCAAGCGACACCTCCGTTGATTATGTGCTACTTATACAGCGTGTCAAGTTGTCAACACGCTCTAAACCTGAGCCAGCAGAGTGATAATTTTATATGTTCCTGGAGTGACAGAAGAGAAACTTCACTCCTCTGAGTACATATAGAGAAGGCCTCAGACCTCCGGAAACTCTGTCCCCCACAGAAAAGTTTCTAGTTCTAAAGGATTAGATGACTCCCAGATAATTTTCGTGGTTTTTGTTTTTTTTTTGCTTTTTTTGCTATACTGGTTTCCAAAAGCAGCCTTTTTACTTAAGGGTAGAAATAATCCCGAAAATAATAGACTTGACGTGGGCATTATGCGAAATATCACCACTCATTGCTCGAGCAGCCCGAGCGCTGATAGACACATAAAATGGGATCATTCTGCTGTTAATGTTGTGGCATATTATAAATATTAATTTGACGGCATTAGTCATTAGTTCCATTATTGCTGAGCGACTGTTTTCCCCCTCTTTAAAATTGCTCAATAATTGCTTTATGTTAATGCAAGCGAATATTAATGGGGAACGTCGCGCAGACAATGAAACCTCAAATGTCTGTGGCGCTAAATTTGATTCTGACAAAAGCCATTTAACGACAGCCTCAGTTATCTATTTGGGCTTGTTGTACAATATCCCCCTCATGAGAGAATAGCCATTTTTCCCCCAAAGGCAAAACACATTAGCAAAGAGCCTGTTTCGCTTATACTCTAAAGATTTCCTTTGAGTCTACTTTTCTACATCACATATTAGCAGGGCTCTTTTTGTAGAAAAAGCCCAGCAGGAACTCATTAGCATAATAGGCCACACCCAATAGCAGAAACTCATCAGCCTATTGGGCCACACCACTGACATCACCACTCATTAGCATTTTGGGCACCACCCCCATGTTACCAGAAGTGTGGTCATCCAGCCACACCCACCTTTTGCTTCTTATTCTGTTTACCTTGTTTGTTGTCAAAACCCAGGGCTTTTTGCATGTTAGGCCACACACCCCTAATGAAGCCAATCCTAATGGATTTCTGCTTTTGGGTGTGGCCTATTATGCTAATGAGTTCCTGCTGGGCGTGGCCAACTTGGGAGCCAGCCGGAACTCCGTTCCTGCCCCAAAATAGCCCTGCATATTAGTGCCCTCCCTTTCCAGAATAAGAGTTGGTTTTTACGCCATGCTTTTCTCTACCCTAAGGAGTCTCAAAGCGGCTTACAGTCGCCTTCCCCTCTTCTCCCCACAACAGGCACCTTGTGAGGTAGGTGGGGCTGAGGGAGTTCTGAGGGAACTGTGACTGGCCCAAGGTCACCCAGCAGGCTTCATGTGGAGGAGTGGGGAATCAAACCCGGTTCTCCAGATTAGAGTCCACCGCACCTAACCAGTATACCACACTGGCTCTCAACAGAGTAGATAGCCTTATGTGGTTGGGCAGGAGTCACTGAGGTGAATGACTAGGGTTGCCAATCTCCAGGTGGTACCTGTAGAGCTCCCACTATTACAACTGATCTCCTGATGATCAAGATCCCCTGGAGAAAATAGCAGCAGCAGACGAAGAAGAAGAAGAAGAGGGGGAGGGGGAGGAGAAGGGGGAGGAGGAAGAGAAGGAGGAGGAGATTGGATTTATACCCCATGCTTCACTACCCGAAGGAGTCTCAGAGCGGCTTACAATCTCCATTCCCTTTCCTTCTCCACAACAGACACGAAGTGAGGTAGGTGGGGCTGAAAGAGAACTGCTCTTGAGAGAACAGCTCTGAGAGGACTGTAACTGACCCAAGGTCACCCAGCTGGCTGCATATGGCCGAGTAGGGAATCAAACCCAGTTCTCCCAGATTGTGCTCCTAACCACTACACCACACCAGCTGTTTTGGAGGGTGAACACTATGACATTATACCCTGCTGAGGTCCCTCCCCTCCCCAAACCCCTCTCTCCCAGAGCTCCACCCCCCAAAAAAACTCCAGGTATTTCCCTGCACAGAGCTGGCAACCCTGCAAATGAAGGATCTCTAAGTATGTTAGCAAAGGGTAAAAAGGTAAAGGTTTCCCTTGCTCGAAAGCTAAAGTCAAATCCAGCTTTGGAGGGCGGTGCCCATCTTAGTTTCCAAGCCGAAGAGCCAGCGCTGTCTGAAGACATTTCCGTGAACATGTGGCCGGCATGACTAAACTCCAAGGCGCACGGAACACTGTTACCTTCCCACCGAAGCGGTACCTATTTATCTACTTACAATTTCTTGCTTTTGAACTGCTAGGTTGGCAGGAGCTGGGGTCAGAGACGGGAGCTCACGCCATCATGCGGCACTACACCACTTTGGTGGAGTGGTTAAGTGCGCGGACTCTATCTGGGAGAACCGGGTTTGATTCCCCACTCCTCCACTTGCACCTGCTGGATGACCTTGGGCAAGCCGTAGTTCTGATAAGAGCTGTTCTTGAAAAAGCACAGTTTCTGTCAGAGCTCTCTCAGCCCCACCTACCTCACAGGGTTGTGGGGAGGGGAAGGGAAAGGAGATTGTAAGCCGCTTTGAGTCTCCTTTGGATAGTGAAGGGCGGGGTATAAATCCAATCTCTTCTTCTTCTTCTTCTCAGGTCTCGAACTGCCAAACAACAGACCTTATAGTCTGCAGCTCAGCGTCTTAACCTCTGAGCCACTGTGACACCCTGGCGAAGGGTACCGATGGCTAATATTCACCTCACAGTGGCCAACGGCAGCGAGTCTCAGACGGTGCCAGAAACTATCGTTTGTTTTAATAGCCTGCTGTTTTTATATTAACGTCTTATTTTGATGGTAAGATGTCTGGGACTGGTTAGGTGTCGTAGAAATCTCTTCAATAAATAAATAAGGCCTAAACCATTGACCGAAGGGGAAGTGAAGTGGATTAGGGTGGGAGAAAGAGGAGTCTGTTGCTGGCTATCTCCAGTCAAAGCTTCTACATTCCGTCATGGAGCCAGTGGCCAATAGAAGCTGGATAGTGGATGGCAAACCAAAACTGGACATGTAGAAAGGGGTGCCTCTCTGGGCTCAGACTGATGCGACAAAGATAAGAACATAAGAACATAAGAGAAACCAATGCTGGATCAGGCCAGTGGCCCATCCAGTTCAACACTCTGTATCACACAGTGGCCAAAAACACCAGGTGCCAGCAGGAGGTCCACCAGTGGGGCCAGGGCACTAGAAGAAGATCACACATCTGTCTATAAAATGCAAATAACAGACTCCTGCGCCATCAGTCCATCTCTGCCCACCGACATGACAAAGAAATGGGAAGTTTAACTGTTCAGCCTCCACTCGGGTTCAGTGACTGAAGCCAGCTTCCCTGCTCAGGAGTGAGCACACTTCAGCAGCTTCAGGGGCGGGCACAAGAAGAAGAAGAAGAAGAAGAAGAAGAAGAAGAAGAAGAAGAAGAAGAAGAAGAAGAAGAAGAAGAAGAAGAAGAAGAAGAAGAAGAAGAAGAAGAAGAAGAAGAAGGAGGAGGAGGAGGAGGAGGAGGAGGAGATT
>NW_015167068.1:23025-28494 GCF_001447785.1 Gekko japonicus
AGGAGGAGGAGGAGATTGGATTTATACCCTGCCCTTCACTACCCAAAGGTGTCTCAGAGCAGCTTACAAACTTCTTTCCCTTCCCCTCCCCACAACAGACACCCTGTGAGCAGTGTTCCCTCTAAGCTGAGTTAGTGTGAGCTAGCTCACCGTTTTTTAGCCTCCGGCTCACACATTTTTGTCTTAGCTCAGGAAGGATGGCTGAAGAGCAAACTAATTTCTGCAGTAGCCAAATCGCTCGCTCACAACTTTAATGCCAGTCGCTCACAAGGTAGAATTTTTGCTCACAGGACTCCACAGCTTAGAGGGAGCATTGCCTGTGAGGTACGTGGGGCTGAGAGAGCTCTGACAGAAACTGCACCGCCCCTAGAGTCAGATTCAACTGTCTTTCAAGCAAGGGAAACCATTACCTTTACCTTGAGAAATTCCTGCCTGCCTGCCAGATAACTGTGAAATTTTTCTCCATCTTTCCTTAATCAAGACTCAGCATTTCAAAGTACTTATTTCTCATTCCCTTTTCTTCCACATGAGTTTTGAATGGCATAAAGAGATACCTGAGCTGAAACATCTTCTGCTATTCACACAGAAGGAAGAAGAGATTGAAGTGCTTACCTCTCAGTTTGTGTAGGAGGAAGTGGCTAGATCCATAGTAAGGAGGGACAGATATGTTGGGTGGGGTCAGATGTCAAGCTCTGAGTGTTAATCTGTGCCCCTAGTGCAGGAGTGTCAAACATGTGGCCCAGGGGCCGGATGAGGCCCCTTGAGGGCCTCCATCAGGTCCACAGTGGAACTGGCCATCTCCTGCTTCCAGTTCTGCTGCTGCTGCTGCATGATAGCTTGCTTCGCTAGACTCTCTTAGGGTCAGGTCACACAGACATTTAGTGCAGGCTTCGCTGCTGATCCCTCGCGCATTAAAGTTTCCTGTTCATATTGGCAAACCCGCCTCCCACACCAAAGCGGGCTGAGTCCCGCGGTTTCCGCTCTTTTTATCCGTGTTTTCTGACACCCGTTGGAACAGGTGTTTTCCAATATCTCGCGCTTTGTATCCGAACTGTCCCGCTAGTGGCCCAAATCCCCTAGTGTGAACACGGCCTTAGTTTGTATGTACACCCAAGTGCATGCGCAGGGTTGTTTTTTTAAAAAAAACGTGCTGCCGTGGGGAGGGCGCACTGTGTGATCAGTACTTTGCGCAAGTGAAGCGGAAGACAGAGGGACCGTCTGACCACCTCCAAGCGATATAAAATGTCGCGGATGGAAGAACTGCGGGAAAACTAGCGAAGAGGTTCGTGTGACTGCGGCCTTAATTACTCAGCCATTTCACGTTTTAACCTGGGTCCTAGACTCAGAACTCTGAGCATGAGATTTCTGTGGTGAATGTCAATAAATCAAAAGTAGGTTTGCAGCTTACAGAGCTAATGTTTTAAGCATGTTTTTATTTTAAGTAAAAAATAATAATCTGCATTTGTGTCCTTTATAAAGTTTATATCTCCGCTACGCTACCTGGCATTACATTTTATGACACACATGGCCCGGCCCAACAAGGTCTCGTTTATGTCAGATCCGGCCCTGATAACAAATGAGTTTGACACCCCTGCCCTAACCCTTCAGTTGCCTATCCCTACCAGCTTCCTTGATCACTTTAGGCATCCGGCAATATTGGCTAGGGATGCCACTGTCCAGGTGGCATCTGGGAACCTCCCAATATTACAATTGATCTCGAGACAACCAAGATCAGTTCCCCTGGAGAAAATGGCTGCTTTGGAGGGTGGCCTCTATGGCATTAAATCAAGAAGGAAGAGGAGGAAGAGTTGGATATATACCACGCCCTTCACTCGGAGTCTCAGAGCAGCTTCCAAACTCCTTTCCCTTCCCCTCCCCACAACAGACCCCCTGTAAGGTAGGTGGGGCTGAGAGAGCTCTTTCGAGAACTGCTCTTGAGAGAACAGCTCTGAGAGAACTGGGACTGGCTCAAGGTCACCCAGCTGGCTGCATGTGGAGGAGCTCTTAACCACTGCCTCAAACTGGGTCTCCCTTGGTTGCCTTTCTGACAGTAGAGTCGAAGCAGGCTCTGCTTTTGCTCGGAAATAAAATCCATCCATAACACTTTCTGGTTCTCATACAACCAGGATGGCACTTTTAAAAAAAGAAGAAAAAAAGCAAACTTTTCCTCCCACCCGTTCCAGTCTTTCCAAATGAGCCTCGCCAAGGCAGGCTGGCACCATTCCCAAGGGAGCCTGACACGACAGGCCTTCTCAAATGCCCCCCTCATTTTGGCTCTTAAATGCCTTTGGTGGGAACTCCGTGCAGCAAAAACACATCCCAGGATGCAACGCCATCACATCCCTTTTAAAAGCACAAGGGTGTGCCATTTGCGTCCTTTTCGACGCACTTCTCAGAACAAATACCAAGCCGAGATCCGTATCCGGCGCCAGCTTAATAAAAAATATGCCATCCACAGGCTAAAAAATATTTTGCTTTGCTCAATTCTTTCCACTGCTGGCGGGAGAGTCGACTACCCAACATTTCAACCTAGTCCATATCCAAGTTACTTTGTGCGGCAAGCCAAAATGGCTCTTGATGATTGCCTGAAGCTAAATCCGAGCCAAAATTACATTCTGCAATATGATTTTTGCTCTGAGTTCTTTTAAAAACGCCTTTCTTCTTTCCCCCAATTGTTGTTGTTACTCTAGAGTATTTCAACCACCCATTCTTTGGCACTATAGTTAAGGGAGGGGAGGTGGAATCCTATAGCCCGATCTTGCCTGATCTCAGAAGCTACGCAGGATCGGTATTTGGATGGGAGACCACCAAGGTAGACCCTGCAGAGAAGAAGAAGAAGAAGAAGAGATTGGATTTATACCCCGCCCTTCACCACCCAAAGGTGTATCAGAGCGGCTTACAAACTCCTTTCCCCTCCCCTCCCCACAACAGACACCCTGTGAGGTGGGGGGGGCTGAGAGAACTCTGACACAAACTGCTCTTTTTCAAGGACAGCTGTGCCAGAGCTTGTGACTGACCCGAGGTCACATCAGCAGGTGCAAGTGGCGGAGTGGGGAATCAAACCCGGTTCTCCCAGATTAGAGTCCGCGCACTTAACCACTACACCAAACTGGCTCTCAGAGGAAGGCAATGAATGGTACACCATCTCTGCCTCTCACTTGCCTGGAGTTATTAATATCTCAGTTAAGACTTGATGGAACTTAGGTATGTACATACGGTACTAGAGCTAGGGAGCCTTCATAAGAACATAAGAGGAGCCAATGCTGGAACAGGCCAATGGCCCATCCAGTCCAACTCTCTGTCACACAGTGGCCAAAAATACCAGGTGCCATCGGGAGGTCCAGCAGTGGGGCCAGGACACTAGAAGCCCTCCCACTGTTGCCCCCACAAGCACCAAGAATACAGACCATCCCTTGCTGCAGACCGAGAGTTCCTACCTATACCTTGTGGCTAATAGAAGAAGAAGAAGAAGAAGAAGAAAGAAAGAAAGAAAGAAAGAAAGAAAGAAAGAAAGAAAGAAAGAAAGAAAGAAAGAAAGAAAGAAAGAAAGAAAGAAGGAAAGAAGGAAGAAGAAGGAAGAAGAAGAAGAAGAAGAAGAAGAAGAAGAAGAAGAAGAAGAAGAAGAAGAAGAAGAAGAAGAAGAAGAAGAAGAAGAAGAAGAAGAAGAAGAAGAAGAAGAAGAGATTGGATTTATACCCTGCCCTTCACTACCCGAAGAAGTCTCAGAGCGCCTTACTAACTCCTCTCCCTTCCCCTCCCCACAACAGACACCCTGTGATATAGGTGGGGCTGAGGGAGCTCTTGACAGAAACTGCTCTATGTTTATCCAATTCCCTCCTGAAGCTGTCCATGCTTGTAGCCGCCGCCACCTCCTGTGGCAGGGGTCCCTAGTGTGGTCCCATGAGCACTATGGCACATACTGACACATTTCCTTATGCCCACCAAATGTTTTTAGAAAGTGGGTGGAGCCAGGTGGGGCTTTTGCTCAGCAAGCCTTCTGATTGGCCCCTGGAGATTGGATAGGTTGTGCAGATTTTTATTTGTTTTAAACAGGGGTCTTGTTGTAGAAAAAGAGCTGCCGGAGCTCATTAGCATAACTCATTAGCATAACTTATTTGCATATGCCACGCCCCCTGACATCACCGGAAGTGACAGAAGGCCACACCCCCTGACATCACCGGAAGTGTGTCAGAAGGCCCGGCTACTTACCCTCCTGCTTCATCCTCATTCCCAAACGGAATGAGGATCGAAGCAGAGGGCGGGGTAAAGAAGGGGCGGGGCTTCACCACGTGACCGCCCCACCCCCTAGAGGTTCTCTTCCGGAGCTCCATACCTGAGAGCTCCCCCCCGACTAGAGCCCTGAAGATAAATGAAATGAAGGGATCACTGCAAAAGCATCTTTATATGTTTGTGCATACCAACAGTATTACAGGGATCAGATGTGGAAGAAAAATCATACAGTCAAAATGGAAGCCGATGAAAATCATGCAAAACAATGCCAACGGGGGGGGGGGGACCAAACCTGTTCTAGAGCGGCCCACGTGATCTAATTGAAGAAAGTAATAGCTGTTGAATTCTGCAGGAATGGGATTGGGGAAATGGCATCGTCATATCCAGTGATGCTGACTTCTGGAATGATCGGCTTAACAGTTGGTGAAACGAAACGTGTATTTCAAGGTGAAAACTGACCATGCAAATTCACAGTAGCCACAAAAGATATTGAATATTCTCAGGGGTCATTTCGTAGAAAAAGAGGTGCAGGAGCCCATTAGCACAACTCATTCGCATAACTTATTTGCATATGCTACACCCCCTGACATCACCGGAAGTGTGTCAGAAGGCAACACCCACTGCTCAGGCTCCACTGGACTGTTTTGGATTGCTAGCTATTGCGGGTACGGGACGTGTGGATCTGTCCTTGCAGAGGAGGGAGAGCTTGTACCTGAATAAAACTTGGTCTTAAAGGTACCACTGGACTGTTTTGGACTGTTTTGGCTCTGCAACTTACCTGGCTGCTTCTTGCTCTGACTGAGGGCTGCTGGGAGCAGGGGGTGGGGCTTGTTGCATGTGCCCGCCCCCTGGGCTCTTTACTGCCGGAGCTCCGCTCCTGTGCGCTCCTGCACGCTCCTGTGCGCTCCTGCAGGAAATGACCCCTGAATATTCTAGATATCTGCTCTGCCTTCTTTAAGAGAATTAAAGCTTGCTGTTCGAGCTACACAGTGGGGGGGAAGTCACAGGTGACTTATGGCAACCCCGTAGCGTTTTCATGGCAAGAGATGTTCAGAGGTGGCTTGCCACTGTCTGACTCTAATCTGGGAGAACCGGGTTTGATTCCCCACTCCTCCACATGCAGCTGCTGGTGTGACCTTGGGTCAGTAATGGCTCTCTCAGAGCTGTTCTGTCTAGAGCAGTTCTCAAAAGAGCTCTCTCAGCCCCACCTACCTTACAGGGTGTCTGTTGTGGGAACGG
>NW_015167068.1:29219-30780 GCF_001447785.1 Gekko japonicus
CATGGCAAGAGATGTTCAGAGGTGGCTTGCCACTGTCTGACTCTAATCTGGGAGAACCGGGTTTGATTCCCCACTCCTCCACATGCAGCTGCTGGTGTGACCTTGGGTCAGTAATGGCTCTCTCAGAGCTGTTCTGTCTAGAGCAGTTCTCAAAAGAGCTCTCTCAGCCCCACCTACCTTACAGGGTGTCTGTTGTGGGAACGGGAAGGGAAAGGAGATTGTAAGCTGCTTTGAGACTCCTACAGGTAGTGAAGGGCAGGGTATAAAGCCAATCTCCTCCTCATCATCATCCTCTTCTTCTTTAAAAAGAATCCTATAGAAACATGTTTAGAATATTAAAAGCACACACACACACACAGAGGCCCGGAACCACTTAGGAGAAGAACATTCTGGGTGATGCATGAAATGTTACACCCACATCATTCATTAAAGTTAATAGGAGTCGTATGACCAACTCCTCCTTACACAACACCCTGCAAATCGGCTTTTTTGTCTCCCAGAAGAAAAGAAACCAATGTTGTGACAGCCCTGGCAACCCATCCATTCAAAATGGTATAAACGAGTCACTACCAAAAGGGCTCATCTATATGATTTTTGCCCTTGTGGGACTGCCCATCTGTCCTGCGTCATTGTGATTTGCAATAGAAGGGAAGAAAGCAAACTGAGCCAAAACTTCTCACTGTTCTTTCACAAACATTGGTGGCGAGAGCAGAAAAGTCTCTCTCTCTCTCTTGCAATCATTGCATTTTTTAAAAAAAATTTAGCCCCCTCTCCTGCTTGGTGTAGGACTTGACTGTGCGACTAAACAACAACCTGCTTGGCATAGTGGTTAAGAGCACAGACTCTAACATGGGAGAACCGGGTTTGAGTCCCCACTCCTCCACATGCAGCTGCTGGTGTGACCTTGGGTCAGTCACAAGTTCTCTCGGAGCTGTTCTTGAAAGAACAGTCCTCGAAAGCGCTCTCTCAGCCCCACCTACCTCCCAGGGTGTCTGTTGTGGGGAGGGGAAGAGAAAGGAGACTGTAAGCCGCTCTGAGTGAAGGGTGGGGTATAAATCCAATCTCCTCCTCCTCTTTTTCTTTTTCTTCTTCTTTTTCTCCTTCTCCCTTCTTCCTCTTCCTCCTCCTCCTCCTCCTTTTCTTCTTCCTTCTCCCTCCTCCTCCTTCTTTTCTTCTTCTTCTTCCTCTCCCTCCTCCTCTTCTTCCACTGTCAATTCAGTTTGCTCAATGACCCATGGCTTCAGCTTGTACCCTACTTCAAGTAGCAATCATGGAACCTACAGTTTCCACATAGTTTGTCTGGGTCAAAAGAGCTCACATGTCTCTCACTGCGGGGGGAAAAAGACGACTGCACAGGTGTGATTACATAGCACTTTGATAGCAGTGGAAGCGCACCCACCAGTATCCTCTCTGCAACATCCATGTTAAAGGCACCCTATTTAAAAGAAGGAGCTGCGGTGGCTCAAGTGGTTAAGACGCTGAACTGCAGGCTGTGGAAGGTCAGTAGTTCAGCAGTTCAAGACCCGAGTGTGCCGCATGACAGAGTGAGCTCCCGTCTCTA
>NW_015167068.1:31197-39171 GCF_001447785.1 Gekko japonicus
TCGAAAGCAAGAAATTGCAAGTAGATAAATAGGTACCACATTGGTGGGAAGGTAACAGCATTCCGTGCGCCTTGGTGTTTAGTCATGCCGGCCACATGACCACGGAAACGTCTTCGGACAGCGCTGGCTCTTCGGCTTTGAAACGGAGATGAGCACCGCAACCCTAGAGTCGGATTCGACTGGCTTTCGAGCAAGGGAACCTTTACCTTTACCTGTTTAAAAGAATGATTCAGGCGGGTAGCTGTGAGTTTGAGTGCAGGGGCACCTTTAAAACCAACAAAGTTTTATTCAAGGTATAGGCCTCTGTGTGCAAGCACACTTCCTCAGAACCTGAATAAATGGGTTTGTGCCCAGAATAAATCCCAGAACGAATGGAACAGAGCTTGCAACCAATGCTCCCTCTATGCTGTGGAGTCTTGTGAGCAAAGATTCTACTTAGTGAGCTACTGACATTAAAGCTGTGAGCGAGCCGTTTGGCTACTGCATAAATAAGTTTGCTCTGGAGCCGTCCTTCCTGAGCTAAGACAAAAATGTGTGAGCCGGAGGCTAAAAACCTGTGAGCTAGCTCACACTAACTCAGCTTAGAGGGAACACTTGCAACAGGTTTTTTTTTTTCCATTTGAGATGCTCAGAGATGTTTTATATCATACCTTTAGAGGCAATGAATTAGTTTAACAAAGCTACGAGAGGCTCACTTAATAATCTGGGTGCATTCACACACACACACTTTCAATCCACTTGGCAACTGGATTTTACTGTGTGAAATGGCAAAATCCACACGCAAACGGTCGCTGAAGTGGATTGAAAGGGCATTATTTAGCATGTGAGAAAACACCATACAGTGTCTTTAGAATAGACACGCCCTCACCACCCTGAACCCTTCACCTCTGCGTTGCAGTGAGGCTACCTTATCTTTTGCTCAGATAGTCTTATCGTTCCTGAAAAGGACCGGAATTTTAGAAATTGTATTTTATCTTTCAATGCAGGCTGCGAAGGAGAAGGGATGACACTTTTTAAAATTTAGAATCTCATTTACATATGCCAGTGTTTTCAGTCGAATTGTGACGCTTGTTTAATTCCAAAATAATCAGAGCGATCTTAAATAAGATTCTGAAAAGACAGCATAGAGTGATCACAGGCGGAGACAGAAAGTTTCCGCCAATACCTGGGATAAATAAACTTCTGCCTTCTCTACCATTAGAAGACTGGTGCCTGTCAGGGGTCATTTCCTGTAGGAGCCCACAGGAGCGGAGCTCCGGCAGTAAAGCGCCCAGGGGGCGGGCACATGCAAGAAGCCCCACCCCCTGCTCCCAGCAGCCCCGGGCCACGAGGAGCAAGAAGCAGCCAGGTAAGTTGCAGTGGGTGTTGCCTTCTGACACACTTCTGGTGACGTCAGGGGGTGTGGCATATGCAAATAAGTTATGCTAATGAGTTATGCTAATGAGCTCCTGCACCTCTTTTTCTACGAAATGACCCCTGTCTGTACTGAATAATCATTGAAAGAGGCTGACCCTTCTTGACACAGCTTTGTGCTTGAGTGATCAAATGGTCAAAGAGGCTTATGGCTTTCATGTGATGCCCCTCCAGGGATGGGAGTAACTCTGTAACTCGTCTATCCACGCAATTCAGGTCCTCAAGGAGGCGAACCAAGACACTAAGAATTATATATATATATAAATAGGGTTGCCAGCTCTGGGTTGGGAAATACCAGGAGACTTGGGGAGGGGGGTGGAGCTTGGGAAGGATGGGGTTTGGGGAGGGGGAGGGACCTCAGGAGGGTACAATGCCATGGAGCCTGCCCTCCAAAGTGGCCATTTCCCCCAGGGGAACTGATCTCTGGAGTTTGGAGATGAGCTATAATAGCAGGAGAGCCCCAGCTCTACCTGTAGGTTGGTGTAGTGGTTTGGTGTCGTGGTTAGGAGAGCGGACTCTCATCCGGGAGAACAGGGTTTGATTTCCCACTCCTCTACATGCAGCTGCTGGTGTGACCTTGGGTCAGTTACAAGTTCCTTCAGAGCTGTTCTCTCACGGGCAGTTTCTCTCAGAGCTCTTTCAGCCCCACCTACCTCACAGGGTGTGTGTTTTGGGGTGGAGGGGAAGGGAAAGGAGACTGGAAGCTGCTCTGAGACTCCTTCGGGGAGTGAAGGGCGGGGTATAAATCCAATCTCTTCTTCTTCTTGGGGGGGCCAACAGTGGAGTTCTGGCCCCACTGGTGGACCTCCTGATGGCACCTGGTATTTCTGGCCACTGTGTGACACAGAGTGTTGGACTGGATGGGCCTTTGGCCTGATCCAACATTGGCGTCTCTTATGTTCTTATCTGATACTATCTGTAGAAGTCTGTGTTCAGTGGCACCTAGTCCAATCCCCTGTTTTCCCATCACATATTGCCCTGAGCCTTTGAACTGGAGATGCCGGGGACTGAACCTGGGGACTTCTGCGTGCCAAGCACAGGCTCTGCCACTGTTGACCCGGAAACTCCAACTGGTGCAAAATGTAGCCACACGGGTCCTTACGGGGACACCTCACACCATGCGTACCCATCTGGTGTTGCGCGAGTGGCATCGGCTTCCGGTGAAGTACCGGATCAGGTTATGGTGTTGACCTCTAAGGCCCTTAATGGTCAGGGACCCACGTGCCTCCGGGACCGCCTCTCCTGGTATACCCCCAGAAGAGCATTACGCTTGGAAGATCAGGACTTATTGGTGGTCCCCAACCCGAGAGACATCCGGCTGTCCTCGACCAGCGCCAGGGCCTTCTCTGCCCTGGCTCCAACCGGGTGGAACTCTCTGCTGAGTAGCATCCGCTCCCTGTGAGACATTTTACAGTTCCGCAGTGCGCGCAAGGCAGAGATGGACAAACGCTGGGTGTTTGGTTGAGGACAGCGACAGTTCAGTCTTGGCACTCTCACTTTCCGTCCCCCCCCCATTTCCCACGAGATAGCGGTACGGCTAGAATTTTAGTGCCATCTGTAAGCAATTAGAAGAAGAAGAAGAGAAGAAGAGATTGGATTTATACCCCACCCTTCACTACCCAAAGGTGTCTCAGAGCGGCTGGCAAACTCCTTTCCCTCCCCCTCCCCACAACAGACACCCTGTGAGGCAGGTGGGGCTGAGAGAGCTCTTGACAGAAACTGCTCTTTTTCAAGGACAGCTCTTATCAGAGAGTCAGCATGGGAATGTCAGACAACACCAAAATCATTTAAAGCGTCTGCCTCCTCTGAGGCTTGCTTTAAGGATAAAGGAAAGAAGGGGAAATGATATTGTAAGCTGCTTTGGATCCCCACTGGGGAGCAAAGTGGCATATAAGTATCGAAATAAATTAAATCCCAGCTCCTCCTTTTAGAATGTAGTTTGGCCCACACTTGGAGGGTTTATTATTCATATCATCTTTGGGCCATCGCTATCCAATCAAGAGGTTTAGCACCAAGTGAGAAGACGGAGAAACGGCTTCTGACTTTGAAATGTAACTTTTGAGATGCAAATTTCAACATGCTAAGTTTGTCTTCTCTCAGATTCCTTTCAGTTCTAATTAGAATGCTAGAGAAAAGGAAGTGCGCCTATTAAATAATTAACCTCTCTCTCTGTTCATCTTCTGCAGCATTTCCATTTCGATCAGGAAATGAGCGCAGATGAAGTCCCAAGCCCAGGTTCCCGTTGCTGAAATTTTTAGCCAAATCCTGCCAGTGTCCAAAGTTAGGCTGCTTAAAGAGGCGTCGGAAGGCCTTTTCACACACAGCAGCAATCCTGTGAACACCCAACAGTACGCCACAGCCAACGGGAGCACCCTGAAGCGAGTATATAGTGACAAGCAGTGTTCCCTCTAAGCTGAGTTAGTGTGAGCTAGCTCTCAGTTTTTTAGACTCCGGCTCACACATTTTTGTCTGAACTCAGGAAGGGTGGCTCCAGAGCAAACTAATTTATGTGGCAGCCAAATCGCCTGCTCACAACTTTAATGCTGGTAGCTCAGAAAGTAGTCCTTGTGGTTAATAGCTAGGTCCACAAGACAAACTAGAACACATTATGGCTGATTTCCCACAAGCGCTGCTCCGCGCTCACTCCTCCCTTTTGTCCCGATGGCACATGTCAATTTCACACAAGCTGCTGTGCGGCCGCATTTCGCCCCGGAGCTTCGCGCGATTTCCCCCGCGTCTACTCAGTCTTGTTTTTTGAGGATTGAGTAGACATGGAGGAAATCGCGCGAAGCTCTGGGGTGAAATGCAGCTGCGCAGCAGCTTGTGTGAAATTGACACGTGCCATCCGGGCAAAAGGGAGGCATGAGTGCGGAGCAGCGCCTGTGGGAAATCAGTCTATGTGTTTTGTTCTTGGTTGCACTACTATAACTTTTGCCTGGGACCCTCCAGCAAGCTCTGGTAAGTAACTATCTGAGGAAAAGTCACAGCTCAGTGCTAAAAGCCATCCTTCACCTTCAGAAGGTTTCTACTTCGGCACAGGCATGCCGCCACTGCCTCTCTAGCCGTCTAAACCCTCGCTTTATCAGCCGTGGCTCCTGGGTAAACCAAGGAGCCAGCCTAGAGCGAGGGCGTGGAGGGCAACGGGGAGTGATCTCGTCAATGGCTGCAGAGAGTCGGCTGTGCCAATCCTCCACTAGCTCATCCAATGAGCCACCGGGGGGCATAGGATCCCGCAGAGCCATTTTAAAAGGACCAGCGGGTGGATGATGTGAAAGACCTCCGCCTGAGACTCTGGAGAGCTGCTGCCAGTCTGAGTAGGCAATACTGACCTTGACGGACCGATGGTCTGATTCAGTAGAAGGCAGCTTCATGTGTGTTCACATGTGTGAGAGCAGGGGTCATTTCCTGCAGGAGCGCACAGGAGCGGAGCTCCAGCAGTAAAGAGCCCAGGGGGCGGGCACATGCAACAAGCCCCGCCCCCTGCTCCCAGATGCCCTCAGTCAGAGCAAGAAGCAGCCAGGTAAGCTGCAGAGCTCGCCCAGGTCCCCCGGTCCAAAACTGTCCAGTGGCACCTTCAAGACCAAGTTTTATTCAGGTACAAGCTCTCCCTCCTCCGCCAGGACAGATCTGCCCGTTCCCCCCCCCTCCAGTAGCTAGCAGTCCAAAACAGTCCAGTGGAGCCTAAGCGGTGGGTGTTGCCTTCTGACACACATTCCGGTGATGTCAGGGGGGCGTGGCATATGCAAATGAGTTGTGCTAATGAGCTGTGCTAATGAGCTCCTGCACCTCTTTCTCTACGAAATGACCCCTGTGTGTGAGAAATCTCAGGTCGCAGTGGGTGGGAAAGACCTTTCACTGCCTGAGGACCTACAGAGTTGCTGTCAGTCAGAGTAGACAAAATATTGAACTAGATGGATTGGGGGGGGTACGACTCAATATAAATTATGTTCCCATAATTCCCTGTCAGTGCCCGAGATTGTGTCTGCTTTTCCCTCCAACACAAGGGTGTGAAGAAATCTAGAGTCGTGAGGGTCCGTGGGACAAGGGAAGACATAACTTCTGGGCCGGCCTCCTTAACAAACTGTTTTGGAAACTGTGATGTTAGACAATAGTAATATTAATGTAAAGAGGTGAGAAATATACTCGGTTATATATACTGTTCCACAACAGTGGAGCATTCTGAACTTTTAATTGCCGTGGCAAGCTGAATATACAATAAGCCGCCATTATTTGGCCAAACCAAACATTGAAATAAAGCAGTAAATGGCACCATTAGTCATGTGAGGCGGGATTGGGTAATTTATCACCCCAGGGTGTTGGTAATAAAAACCATGACCCAAAAGTTAGTCAGCCACATAACTTTGCAAAACAAAACATATTCGCTGGCATTTCAATTTTCCTTTCACATTTTTTTTTTGTGTGTTAATTAATTATGAGTCTACCATAGAAACCCAGGAAGGAAATGACAACACAGAGAACGACTCCCCCAGTCTCCCTCCCGCCCTCTCTCCTTCACCTTCTCTCCCCCCCAGCAAATGTGTTTTATAGTCTATCTAGCCAATGTGGCCAAGGAACAAAGCCAACACCCACGGCCTAAGTCAACAAGTCCAAGTGATGGTATACTGAGTGGCATGCAGTGATGTCGCCAGCAAAGCATTGTGGGTAGGGCCATTGGAAGACAGCTGTGTAATGGATTGGGAGTTATTGGGATCACCACCTGGGGTGATAAAGGCATGCCTTGTCTCTGAAGTCCCTCCCCATCTTTTGAGATGAACCAGTGGAGCCTTACGATATGCCTCTCAGTTGGCCGCAGTGAGACCAAACAGGGCTTTCTGTGTGGAGACCCCCACTCTTTGGGATCCCCTTTCCACGGTGGTCCACCTGACCGTTTGTGTACATCACTCCTGCTGGTAGGCGAAAGGCTTTTTACCCCGTGAGATGTGCCCAGTCCGACTTGTGATGCTGCAATTTTGCAAAAACGTATTCAATTTTTTATTTTACCCTGATCACAATGCCCAGGGGTCATTTCCTGCAGGAGCACACAGGAGCGGAGCTCCAGCAGTAAAGAGCCCAGTGGGTGGGCACATGCAACAAGCCCCACCCCCTGCTCCCAGCAGCCCTCAGTCAGAGCAAGAAGCAGCCAGGTAAGCTGCAGAGCCCCCCCCCCCCCCCCCCCACCCTCAAAACAAGCCTTTCAGAAAGCACTTTTTCTACACTTTCAGAGTGCCTGAGGTAGCTCACCCTCAGAGCTGCCCCTTCCCCCCCCCCCAATAGCTAGCAATCCAAAACAGTCCAGTGGAGCCTGAGCGGTGGGTGTTGCCTTCTGACACACTTTTGGTGATGTCAGGGGGTGTGGCATATGCAAATAAATTTTTCTAATGAGTTATGCTAATGAGCTCCTGCACCTCTTTTTCTACGAAATGACCCCTGACAATGCCCATATGCTCTCAAATCAGATACCCGGTCTGCAAACATGGTTGCAATTTAAGAACGAGTAGCATTTCCAGGCAACATTCAGCATTGTGGCTGGCTGAGTAGTCACTGGTGGAGCGTGCTGACCATTTGCTGGCATGCTTGCATGACCCATGGCTGGAGTTGTCATGAACGCCATTGAAAACCAGTCCCATTTAAGAATATGTTCAGCAGATGCTCAGTCGCCAGCACTCATTGTGTTGGTGCATGCTCTTTACTTGTTACAGTGAACTTCAGTTTCCAAAAGGAAATGCAAGAACATGCAACGTGTTTGTGATCCAATTTCGAACACTTAATGAACACACTTAAATCGGGGAGCTACACAAGCCAAACGGTAAAGGCTGGAGTTGTGAAGTCATGTGACTTCCCTGCTCCCACACCACCCAACCAAGGGATGCATCTCTTTTGATATTTTTTTAAGAGTTCAACTTAATACATTTTTCAGTTGGGTGGTTTAGGCAGGTGGGGAGAGGAAAAAAGAACAGCCCACAAAAAAACCATAGAGCAGATCCTCAAGGCATCCAGTGCTATGAACTCTCTTGGATTTGGTAGGTCACACCATCACTGGTGGTGGAAAGTGCCAACAAGTGGCACTTATGGCAACCCCTCATGGAGTTTTCTGGGCAAGGAATGAATAGAAATGAATTGCCTACCCCTGTATAGTGACCCTGGACCTCCTTGGTGGTCTCGCATCTGCAATGTTCCCCCTAAGCTATGAAGTCTTGTGAGCAGAAATTCTACTTTGTGAACCATCAAACATATGATTATGGAGTGCCCTATATTCAAAGAGTTGAGGGCTAATTCAGTCTCCCCTTTACTTAAAGATACGGAATTGCTAAATGTGCGAACCCAGGTGTCATGGCTACTATTGGATACAAATGATTGTGTCACCCTCTCAGTGGCAAAATTCATAGGCGCAATAAACAAATATAAGAGAAGTAATACTGAGTAAGGTCTTACAAAAAATCTTTTTTTGGCTCTAATTTCTGCTTAAGGTGATAGCCGTATGAGCAGAGATGATAAATAGATGATAGATAGATAGATAGATAGATAGATAGATAGATAGATAGATAGATAGATAGATAGATA
>NW_015167068.1:39292-54594 GCF_001447785.1 Gekko japonicus
GATAGAGAGATAGAGAGATAGAGAGATGATAGATGATAGATAGATAGATAGATAGATAGATAGATAGATAGATAGATAGATAGATAGATAGAATTCTACTTTGTTTGGTGTAGTGGTTAAGTGCGCGGACTCTAATCTGGGAGAACCAGGTTTGAATCCCCACTCCTCCACTTGCACCTGGCTGGATGACCTTGGGCAAGCCATAGTTCTGATAAGAGCTGTCCTTGAAAAAGAGCAGTTTCTGTCAAGAGCTCTCTCAGCCCCACCTACCTCACAGGGTGCCTGTCTGTCGTGGGGAAGGGGAGGGAGTTTGTAAGCTGCTCTGAGACTCCAAGTGAAGGGTGGGGTATAAATCCAATCTCTTCTACTTCATCATCTCTCTTGTCCAGAGACCTCTGGCGGATCTCCAGACCTCCCCTGGAGGCTGGCAACCCCAGTCCCACCACTGTATCAAAGATGCTTGCATATTAGTCATCAGCCCTCCGGCCCTCCCTGCACATCTGGAAACGTGCACGGCTATCCATCCTGATCGATGCGCGGCCGTGATAGAAAGCACGAGGCACACCTAACGCCGCTAATGATGCCCCTGATAAATGCAGCGGGAGTACGGTGTCACCCGTGCCTTCCCTTTCTTTATTTCCATTATCCATCAGGCCGGGCCGTAAGGGAATGCCGGGGAACTGTGTAATAAGCCAGGACGCTAATGAGGCATAACAAATTTAGGAAGTATCATGTATAATCCTGATCTCTCATTGACACTATTATCGGTAGAGGGGGTTTCAATTCCTCATTTGTTATGTACTCCAACACAGATGGAAGCGGGCGGGTGCGTAGGACCGTTCTTCCTTCTTGGTCATTCCATTTTCCAGGCAGTTGCCATTCTCCGAGACAATAAAACTCCGCGGCGACAGGCTCCGTTTCGCCAGTGCTGCTGTTTCTCAGCAGGACCCGCTGCTCGTTCTCCGAGGAAGTCAGCCAGACTTTCCCCCCTCTCTCACTGTCTCAGCTTCCTCAGGATTAAGGGTCTCTTGTCCGTGTGGCCGCAGAGCCCAACACAAACAAGCGCGCGGCTCGAGATGGTTCCAGATTTCCTTTTCGCCCTTCAGAAATCAAAGTGGGAAAGCTGGGAAACTTTTAATGAGTTGGATCTGGGCACGGACCAAGTTGGAGGAAACCCATTCTGGAAGGAATCGAGAATTCTGCATTGGGATATTTGGTTAACATAGCAGAGTTTGCCCGGTCGTAGAACTGGGATACTGAGAGCAGTAAATAAATCTTCCGAGAAGTCTATTGCAGAAAAGAAAAAGTAAACACACATATATTCAAGTAGATCCAGTTCACATTCAGGCTGTGCTCGAGAGGAGAGAGAGAAGCCTAATCTAAAGAGCACTTTCCTTGTCACAAATGGCCAGCTAATCTGGCACCAGATGTATGGGAGTATGAGGACATTGTTTCTACAGGAGAGACCTGCAGAGACATGTTTCTCCATGGAAGGCCATGTAAAGAGGGGGAGAGGACAAAGGAGAAGAAGAGGAGGAGGAGGAGGAGGAGGAGGAGATTAGAGTTATACCCCACCCTTCACTTGGAGTCTCAGAGAGGCTTACAAACTCCTTACCCTTCGCCTCCCCACAACAGACACCCTGTGAGGTAGGTGGGGCTGAGAGAGCTCTTTCAAGAACTGCCCTTTCAAGGACAGCTCTTGTCAGAACTATGGCTTGCCCAAGGTCATCCAGCAGCTGCATGTGGAGGAGCGGGGAATCAAACCCGGCTCTCCCAGATTAGAGTCTGCATGCCTAGCCACTACACCAAACCACTGCACCACTGCACAAAGCCAAAGGGAGAGAGAGGAGGGGCCAGAAGGCAGCTCCCAGGTTAAGACAAAGAGAG
Organism: Gekko japonicus; assembly: GCF_001447785.1. Taxonomy (NCBI): domain Eukaryota; kingdom Metazoa; phylum Chordata; class Lepidosauria; order Squamata; family Gekkonidae; genus Gekko; species Gekko japonicus. Next base: position 41,180 of record NW_015167068.1, read on the forward strand.
ATAACACCTGTTCATACTGAGAGTGATGTAGCGTCCCCCATTGTCAAGCCATGCTAAGTCACTCACTCCAACATTCTAAATGGCTCCTCTGTGGTCTAGGCTCTGGTCCATCAGGGGGAGGGGAGAAGGTCTCGAAAGTAGGAGAAACCCTGCTTCTTATCTCCACTACACAGCAGAGTTGGAGTCAATGGTCGATGTCACCCACGCCACTGCAAGACCACTCTGTTAATGTTACCTTTCCTTTGTCATTCGGGATGGTTTTGAATTGGACATCTCTATTTCAGCCTGAAAAACCCACATTTTGCTTTGTGTGTGTGTGTGTGTGTCTTCGTCTTAACCATGAATTGAACCCAAGGATTCCTTGGTTTGCATCCCTTTCTGTTTCCCCACACTGAATTTTTCAGTGTCATTAGTACATTGAGAGAGCTGCATTTTGTATATAAATACATACATCATCACAAACACTGTACATATAAATAGCACACCAAAACAGAGAACACGAGAACATAATACAGACGTTAAAAATAAATAAAAATAAAGCAGCGGCGAAAAGCAGAGAACCAAAACTGCTGACACAAATATATAAACAGGCAATAAAATAAGGAATATGGATTCATCCCTGGGACTCAGGGATGGGGCTTTACTTTCTGGAAGGGTTGCATCAATGCTTAGTTCTTCTGGCCCTTTCCTACATGCCCAGGGAAATGCTGATCACCACGTTGGGGTCAGGAAGCAATTGTTCTCCAGGACACTTTATCCAGGGATCCTGGAGGTTATTATTTATTTAATTTTTGCCATCTTCTGGGCATACAGCAGGGGCCACTGTGGGTGTGGAGGGGGGAGGTATTTGTGAATTTCCTGCATTGTCCCGAGGGTGGACTAGATGACCCTGGAGATCCCTTCCAACTCTATGATTCTATGACCTGACCAAGACTGATAATGATATGACCTTCTGGGGGACCTTAATTGAGAGGGTTGCCATAAGTCAGAAAAGACTTGACGGCACTTAGGACCACGAATGCATTTACGTGTATTTAGTTTACAACATTTATATGCTGCCTTTCTGCCCTCACAAGAGCCACTGAGGTGATTAGCAAATCATAGAATCATAGAATGTTAGAGTTGGAAGGGACCTTGCAGGTCATCTAGTCCAACCCCCTGCACTCTGCAGGAGCACAGCCGAAAGATCGCCCTACAACATACCCGAAAGATGGTCGTCCAGCCTCCGTTTGAAAACGTCCGGCAAAGGACCATCCATCACCTCCCGAGGCAGTCTGCTCCACTGCTCAACCACTCTGACAGTTGGGAAGTTTCTCCTAATTAATTTTTTTAAAAAAACAAAAATTAAAACACACATGCCTAAAACTACTACTACTACTACTACTACTACTAATAATAATAATTATTATTATTATTATTATTATATGGGCACACACATAGTCAGGGGTGGGGGCTACCTACCGGCACCCAGTGGTGGGATTCGCTTGTTCCTTCAGCTCGGCTCGGCTTGGCTTTCAGCTTCTGCTAGGCTTCTCTCGTCTACTTCTTCAGGTGGTCTTCGGAGTTTAAAACCATTTTTACAGCATACAAATGTATATTAGGGATCTGAACCCAGGTTTCCTCGATTCTATTCCAGCTGTTGTGACCGAATTTTAAAACCATTACAACCAAGCAACACAAGAACAGCAACACATCATTAAAGCAAATAAAACAGTGTTTATAATTACTTCCTTATAATAAAAGTTATTTTAAAAAAGCAAAAAAAACCCCACCCAGAACTAAGAAGAATAGTAGGTTTTTATACCCCACTTTCCTCTACCTTAAGGCTCTTAAAGCAGCTTACAATCACCTTCCCTCCCCCCCCCCAGCAGTCACCTTGTGACTGAGACAACTGTGACAACTGTGACTGTTCCAAGGTCACCCAGCAGGTTTCGTGTGGAGGAGTGAGGAATCAAACCCAGTTCTCCAGATTAGCGTCCACCGCTCTTTATTACACCATGCTGGCTCTTCCCACAACAGGGACCTTCTGAGGTAGGTGAAGCTGAAAGAGTTATGAGAGAACCGTGACTGGCCCAACCAGCAGGCTTCATGTGGAGAGTCCGCTGCTATTAACCACTACACCATGCTGGCTCTCAGTTAAAAAAAAAATACAACGATTAAAACATTTATACCATTTAAAACATCTGGCAGGCTTTTCTCTGTGGAGGGACACGAAGCATTTTACAAAAGAACAAAACTCACCATACAAATAAACCACTAAAGAAGCAGTCAAATATGACCAGCCCAAAATGTAGTTGTTGGATTCATTGGCTGGCTCATTTGAAGACATGGGTGACACACCATGAGCTAGGAGGCAAAGAGCCAACAGCTGGAATAGGATCGAGGAAACCTGGGTTCAGATCCCTAATATGCAGGGCTATTTTTGGGCAGGAACGCACAGGAACGGAGTTCCAGCTGGCTTCCAAGTTGGCCACGCCCGGCAGGAACTCATTAGCATAATAGGCCACACCCAACAGCAGGAACTCATTAGGATTGGCTACATTAGGGGTGTGTGGCCTAACATGCAAAGGAGTTCCTGCTACAAAAAAAGGCCCTGGGTTTTGACAACAAACAAGGTAAACAGAAAACAAGCAAAAGGTGGGTGTGCTCAACAGACTCCTTATTCTCACTTGCAAATCCGACAACGACTGATACTCTGCGTTTTTAATAACCACAAGTTTTATGATTCTATATCTTATCATCAGTATAGTCTTATACCACACAACTCTTACTCACAACCAAGCACTCGGTTGTGACCATAGTTGTGACAATGTACGGTTGTTAATATTATACTATTACTCTTACTCTATGTTTCATGTTAAATTCAAAGCGTATTTACATGATTTTATTACTTGTATGCAATTTTATGACTTCAATAAAAAATGTAAATTGAAAAAAAAAAGGTGGGTGTGGCTGGATAACCACACTTCTGGTAACATGGGGGTGTGGCCTAATGTGCTAATGAGCTGTGCTGTCAGGGGTGTGGCCTAATATGCTAATGTGTTTCTGCTGTTGGGTGTGGCCTATTATGCTAATGAGTTCCTGCTGGGCTTTTTCTACAAAAAGAGCCCTGCATATGCATTTGTATGCTGTATAGTTGGTTCCCAGTTGCAGGTTGGGAATAAATTGGAGATTTTGGGGGTGGAGCCAGAAGAAGAAGAAGAGGAGGAGGAGGAGGAGATTGGATTTATACCCCACCCTTCACTACCCAAAGGAGTCTCAGGCTGCGGTCACACGGGCAAGGTAATTGTGCTTTGCTCCCGCTTTAATTTAATTTAATCGGGAATATTTTTCTTTGGTTTGGGATGATTAGATGCAGCCGGACTCTCTCTCTCCATCACCCCACAAGAGCCGTCCCTCAGACCGGCTGCTACTCCTCCGCCAGCTTCTGTCCCACCCGTCTCTGTCTCGCTTGTGGTCATAGTCCTGCTCTCGGCCATGATCCCTTCTGCGCTTTTTCTCCTCCTTGGAAGAGGTGTAGACTCCTTGCTCATGGCGTTCCCATTCCCGCTGTCTGCTGCGCTCCCAGAACTCCTCGCTGACACCTCCTGTGTGAGGTAGGTGGGGCTGAGAGAGCTCTGACAGAAACTGCTCTTTTTCGAGGACAGCTCTTATCAGAACTATATATAAGGGGTTGCAGTACAAAAGAAAATACTGCAAGGTGTGCATATATATTTTCCAAACCTAGTAGGCACGTATAAATATACAAAAATACAAAGTTACAATAATAATTTCATGTTGTTACAGGTGGTGGGTGATGGACAAAATTCTCCGAAGTATCTTCCGTTTCCTGAGAACTTCTTCTAACATCAAACTTCCTATTAAAATACATTTCACAATTATTTCAACACGATGCTTCATCAAGAAATATACCAAGCCATTGTCTCCTGGGCTCACTACATTTTATACATACATAAAGATGTCTTCATCAGTTCATAGACATTCCAAGCGGACTCAACGCTTTTCTACAATAAATTTCCCATAATCCAATCACTGTAGTTATGTCATGTTATTCCAATATAAAAACCGAAATTACTTATGCACATAAATGCCTTACCATAAAAGGGAAAATAGTATTCATTCTCCATATTCTTCAAAGCATAATCCAGAAACCGGGCTGAATTGCCTTAACACGAGTTACCTATCTGTGTCCTTTTAAACCTGCTTCTTAAAGACCTACACACTCATTGGTATCGATCCTGCTAATACATCCTATACAAATTCAGTTGTCACCCAAGGAAAGTTACATATATTCAAAAATACAAAATAGTCAGTTACATAGTAAAATTGTTACATCGTATGGATAATCCACAATCCGAGAATCTCACTTTAGCTAGCTGACTTCAGTGGGGTATAATGCATAGAGTCCACCTTCCAAAGGGGCCATTTTCGCCAGGAGAACTGATCTGTGTCCCCTGGAGACCAGTTGTAATCCCAGGAGACCTCCAGCTACCACCTGGGGGTTGGCAACCGTATCGGTCCCCTATGGTCTATCAAAGGATCCCTTTCCCGATGGTAAATGTATGTCAGTTATAAATCATAACCAGCAAAAAATAAAAAATCCCCTATCCTTTTTCCAGATATCAATCAAAGCTTCTTCTTTTTTTGGAAGGTACCAAGAATTAAATACATATCTATATGTACTTTTAACCTCGGTGTAGGCAAGCCGGAGAATGAGGAAGCTCAATTTGCCTTTCATGGTGGGGGAAAAAAGATTCCTCAAAGAGATGATAAATCATCAGAAGAACAATGAGATGCCCTGACACCCTCGTCAGTTCCCCCCCCCAAATTGCACAAAAGTGAAGATCTAGACGATAACGTCGCTCAATCTCCATCTCAAAGGTTTGTCGGCCATAGATGTAGGAAAGCTGCTGAATCCTAAAATCAGAACTGTATTTGCTGATGGTTCCAGGAGTCTCTTCGGATGCCCTAGTTTCTCAGACAAATGGTGTTCTCCTGGTTGGTCCCAATGGGTTGGGCACCCAAACAGCACTGGTCATGTTATAGCATCTCTGATCTGGATAGCCCAAGCCAGGCCAGGGTTGTCAGCCCCCAGTAGGAGCGAGGGAACCCCTGCTTTCGCAGGCTCTTGCCTATCATAGAGTTTTGCCCAAAATCAGAGTGTCACCCCAACCAGAAGTAGGCCTGGAACTGGAAGTAGGCCCAAAAAGGTCATCTGGGGGCAGGACACTCTGGTTGGCGGGGGTGACGCTCTGGTTTCTGGGCAAAACTCTATGGTTTGAAGCTGAGTTTACCATAGAGTTTTGCCCAAAAACCAAAGTGTCACCCCCTGACGAGAAGTAGGCCCGAACCCGGAAGTAGGCCCGGAAATGCCCGTTCTCCTGGAAGGACATTGAGAGACCTCCACTGGCCAGGTAAGTCGAACTGGTGACCCTAGACTAGCCCGATCTCATCAGATCTCAGAAGCTAAGCAGGGTCGGCCTTTGCTAGTACTTGGGTGGGAGACCACCAAGGAATACTAGGGTCATGAGGCAGGCAATGGCAAACCAACTCTGGATGTCTCTTTCCTGCGGAGTCGCCATAAGTCAGCTGCGACTTGACAGCACTTCCCACCACCACCATGTTGTAGCGCTAAGTGACCTTTGGAGTGGAACGCCATGCTTTCCTGGCAAATGTGTATTCCAAAACTGGTGTTTATTGAGATAAACGGACTACATAGGCAGAGGGCGCATATAAGGGTGGGTCAGTAAACAGGATGGAGACCCAGTTATTCCAGCACCAACGGACTCTTCCTGGAAATGACACCATTCCCCTCATAGGATTGCCAGCACTTGGTAGGGTTGCCAGCCTCCAGGTGGGGCCTGGGGATCTCCCGATTTTACAAGCGATCTCCAGCTGACAGAGTACTGGTGTACTACACCAAACACAGAAAATTAAATGTCAATTTCTATATTATTTCAATCAAACATACAGTTATATATCCTATTTAGTATACAACATTAAATAGGCTACATAATTATTGGGCAATTCTGCATCTAGCACTCACTCCACATTTTCTCAACTGGGAGGAATTGTAGCTCAAAACCACATTCAAAGACCTCAGGGCAACGCTGTACTGACTGCAAAGTGACCCCTGAATGGCCATAAAGTGGCTATAAATCTATACAGAAAGTCATGGGTCATTTCGTAGAAAAAGAGGTGCAGGAGCTCATTAGCATAACTCATTAGCATAACTTATTTGCATATGCCACACCCCCTGACATCACCGGAAGTGTGTCAGAAGGCAACACCCACCGCTCAGGCTTCACTGGACAGTTTTGGATTGCTAGCTATGGGGGGGGGGGGACGTGCAGATCTGTCCTCGCAGAGAAGGGAGTGCTTGTACCTGAATAAAACTTGGTCTTGAAGGTGCCACTGGACTGTTTTGGACCGCGGGGGTCGGGGGAGCTCTGCAACTTACCTGGCTGCTTCTTGCTCTGACTGAGGACTGCTGGGAGCAGGAGGTGGGGCTTGTTGCATGTGCCCGCCCCCTGGGCTCTTTAGTGCCAGAGCTCCACTCCTGTGCACTCCTGCAGGAAATGACCCCTGCAGAAAGTACCATCAAATCTGATGATTAAAGGAAGTGAAAGCAGCATGCAATGCAGAGAGGTATTCCTGTTCCAACGTGGGTTTCCTAAAACAACGGAGGGAAAAGCCAATGCAGAATCAGCCATTGGCTCTGCACATATTTCTAATTCTTGCTTTGTACTTGCAACACATTGTATTAACACATTGTATTATGGTGGCTTTATATCATCCACGAGGGCCTACCTTCTTGAATTAGAATGGAACAGCTGATTTCACCCCCATAAATTTCCCCATGCCTGATTTCACTCACAGGAAGTGATGTCATCCTGTTGCAACATTGTGATGATGCTCTGGCATTTGGGCAAAAATTTGATGGTAAATTTGATGGTAAAAATGGCTTCTACCATAGAGTTTTGCCCAAATACCAGAGTGTTGCCTGGATGGCGCTGGTGTGATGACATCACTTGCTGTGTGTACCGGAAGTGACATCACTACCTTCCCGGCATCCTGGCCTGGGCCTTCCTCTTTCTCCTGGTACATCCCCCCACTGGCCAGCTGATTGGCAGTGGTGGGCGGGGCCTGGTGGTGGGGGACTTCTGCCTCCTTCGGGGTGTACTTGCAACCCTACCATGGGTCGGCAAGAATGGCTGCTAATGGAAGGATCTGTCCTTGCCGTTTTGTGTAAGAAGAGGCGGAAAGTGAGATTTTGGAGACAGAAGTGAAGACGAGGGTTTCGCTCGCAGCAGGGGACCCCCCTGTGATAGTCATCACAGTTCGCCGTGCCGACCGATCACGTTGTGCACGGCCGCCGAGATTCTTTTCTTCTCCCCGCGCTTCTCCAACTAATGACGCCTTTTGTCAAAGACAAAAGAGAATGCCGCGCAGCAACATCATTGGATTTTTATCTTTTTTGTCTTTGGAGTGCTCCATTGTCCCCGTGGAAGACAGAAAAGCCTTCTTGATACGGGAACTCGGGAAGTGGAGGAAAGGGAATAAAAACGAGGGTCACCCTTACCCGTGTTTCACAACCTGACTTGGAGCGAACATGCACTCCTTTTGTTTCTTTCAGCAATCAGAAATCATACCGACTAATTAGTTTCTTTAATCTGGCAGGCAAGAATACCTCCTCTTGACTCTTCTCATTCTCTTGCCGCTGCAACACCTTGAAGATCAGACATCTTCACTGGGAAACATAATATAATAGGCAATTGAAATGGCATTTAGATATTGTCGAGCTGAATACATCACTGTGTGCTTAAGTCTTCTGTTCTCCTGAAAGCTATTGTCAGGTCTGCATGTACGACCCGGTTCCACAGGAGGACACAAACGTGGCATCAGCTGCAAAATTCAGCTTTGTTTGCTTTAAAAAACCAAGTTCCTGGCCCTTATGACATTCTTGGAGGTGTCTGATCAGCATCTGTGGTTTTTTTTTTTACGTCTGATCAGCATCTGAGAATAATTGTGATGCAAATATTGAGAAAGGACAGAAGAAAAGTCCGGCTGAATCAGATTGGTGGTGGTGGTCAATGCTCCCTCTAAGCTGTGGAGTCTTGTGAGCAAAAATTCTACATTGTGAGCTACTGGCATTAAAGCTGTGGGCAGGCGATTTGGCTACTGCATAAATTTATTTGCCCTGGAGCCATCCTTCCTGAGCGGAGACAAAAATGTGTGAGCCGGGGGCTAAAAAACTGTGAGCTAGCTCACACTAACTCAGCTTAGAGGGAACACTGGTGGTGGTTGTTGTTAGCCATTCAGTCATGTTTGACTCTTTGCGATTCTATGGGCCAGCTCTCTCCCCATTCTCCAATCTTGTACTGTTTCTTTGAGTCATTCCATGCTCAGGCTGGTGTCGACTTTGATGGTGAATAGCCACCGTGTTCTTTGGCGGCTTGGTTTCCTTTTGCAGCTAACCAATCCAAGCATCATTGCTTTTTCTAGTGAGTTCTTCCGCATGACATGGCTGAAGTAAGTAAGCCGCAGTTTTGTGATTTTTCCTTCCAATGGCATGTCTGGTTTCATGCGTTCCAACACTTGCTTGCTTGTCACCTTTGCTGTCCAAGGAATGCGCAGGAGCTTTCCACAGCACCACAGCTCAAATGAGTCGATTGTCTTGTCTTGCTTCTTTTTTTGAAAATATAACATTTAACACAAACAAACTGTAAACTGCATGAGTGGCTAATACTTCATGTCTAACAGTATAGAAGTGACAATCTATACAGCAACTGAGAAACAAACACAATTTTAGATAGTTCAAAAGAATAAGAGTTTCTGGTAATGACGATTATTAGGAACAAAGTCTCCCTCGGATAGGTATGCGATCATTGGAAACCAAATTGCTTGGAATTTACATAAACTCCTGCCCAAGGTGAGTGCCACATTCTGTGAGGCCGTTTTTCCCAGTAGAAAATGTTCCCAAATCTTGTTTTTCCAAGAAATCAAGGTAAGGGTTTTTTCATCTTTCCATTTCTGAGCTATAGCAAGTCTAGCAATTGCAAGAAGAGTATTAATTAACAACCGTGTTATTGACCATAGGCCGGAGGTCAAGCAGGAGGATCTCCGGAAGGTCAGGTAAGCGAGTTCCTGTTATGTGTTGTATCTGGTCAATGATTTGGATCCAAAAGGTATGTATTACTGGGCACTGCCACCAGCAGTGCAAGAAATCTCCTACAGCACCGCATTTCTTCCAGCAAAATTTGTTGTTGTCTGCTTTTATTCTGTTCAGCCTAGCAGGGGTCATGTACCACCGATTTATCATCTTGAATGCATTCAAGCCAGTTTGGTGTAGTGGTTAAGTGCACAGACTCTAATCTGGGATAACCGGGTTTGATTCCCCACTCCTCCACTTGCACCTGGCTGGATGACCTTGGGCAAGCCGTAGCTCTGATAAGAGCTGTTCTTGAAAAAGAGCAGTTTGTGTCAAGAGCTCTCTCAGGCCCGCTTACCTCACAGGGTGTCTGTTGTGGGGAGGGGGAGGGAAAGGAGTTTGTAAACCGCTCTGAGACTCCCTTGGGTAGTCTCTTCTCTTCTTCTTCTAAATCGTGTTAGAAGTCTTCCAGATATTCCCCTGTCTTGCTTCTTCATGGTCCAACTTTCGCAGCCATACTTTGCTATGGGGAACACAATCGCGAAGACAAATCTGCATTTGATTGCTAGGCTGATGTCAGATGGGTAGAGAATCCAATTAGTTCTGGATTGGTGGAGAATTGGGGGCAGAGCCTAAGGAGGGTGGGGGTTGGGGAGGGAGCTCAGCGCAGAGTCCACCCATTAAAGCTGCCATCTTCTCTAGGAGAACTGATTGCCATAGTCTGGAGACCAGTTGCAATTCCAGGAGTACTCCGGGTCCCACCTGGGAGAGGGCAACCACAGCGTCCTGTTTCGCACTGTAGCCAACAATTTGCTCCAGAGGGTCAGCAGAAAGGGCACAGAGGCCAAGGTCTGGCATTGTACCACAGCCTGAGTAGCCGCAGCAACAGGGCAGCTTGGCAGTCTGCCACAGGCATCGGAGGCAGCGGGCGAACCAGGACAAAGGAGCAATGGCTCTCCGGGCCCAGGTGGTTTAAGGCAGGAGGTGGCTGTGGAGAAAAGGAGGGGACTAAGGAGCCGGGAACAGAGAAGGGGAGGGTGGAACTTGGCGCAAGGACCAGGTGTAGAGCAGGGCAGGGCTATTTTTGGGCAGGAACCCACGGGAACGGAGTTCCGGCTGGCTCCTGAGTTGGCCACGCCCAGCAGGAACTCATTAGCATAATAGGCCACACCTAACAGCAGACATTCATTAGGATTGGCTACATTAGGGGCGTGTGGCCTAACATGCAAAGGAGTTCCTGCTACAAAAAAAGCCCTGGGTTTTGACAGCAAAGTAAACAGAATAAGAAGAAAAAGGTGAGTGTGGTTGGATGACTACACTTCTGGTAACATGTGGGGTGTGGCCTAATGTGCTAATGAGCTGTGCTGTCAGGGGTATGGCCTAATATGCTAATGGTTTCTGCTGTTGGGTGTGGCCTATTATGCTAATGAGTTCCTGCTGGGCTTTTTCTACAAAAAAAGCCCTGGAGCTGGGGATGAAGTGGAAATGGGAGGGGGCTAGCCAGAGGGAGAGGGTCATGGAAGCTTGCTGGGTGACCATGTACATTGGGAGGATCACTCGGAACACTTGTGAACTTAAGCCAATCATGAGAAAGGAGGGCAGGAAGAAGAAAGAGAAGGAGGAAGAAGAAGAAAGAGGAGGAGGAGGAGGAGGAGGAGGAAGAAGAGGAGGAAGAGGAGATTGGATTTATACCCCATCCTTCATTACCCGAAGGAGTCTCAGAGTGGCTTACAATCTCCTTTCCTTTCCCCTCTCCACAAAAGATACCCTGTGAGGTATGTGGGGCTGAGAGAGCTCTGAGAGAACTATCTGTGAGAGAACGGCTCTGAGACAACTTGTGACTGACCCAAGTTCATGCCAGCAGCTGCATGTGGAGGATTGGGGGAATCAAACCTGGCTCTCCCAGATTAGAGTCCAACGCTCCTAACCACTATACCAAACTGGTTCTCTGAAAGTTTGCCTCTGAATGGTTGCCTCAGTGCTTAGTTCTTGTGGCCCTTTCTTACATGCCCAGGGAAATGCTGATCACCCTTTCAGGGCCAGAAAGTAATTGTTCTCCAGGCCAGTTTGGCAAGGGACCCTGGAGGGCCCCCCCCCTTCTGGCCATACAGCAGGGGTCACTTCGGGTATGTGGGAGGGAGGTATTTTTGAATTTCCTGCATTGTGCAGGGGGTCGGGCTAGACGACTCTGGAGGTCCCTTCTATGATTCTATGAGTCTGACACTTTCTCCTGATGTACATGGTGAACTGAAAAGGGCCGTGTTACTAGGATGGGGGGGGGAGTGGTTTCAAATCCCTGCACAGTCATGCCTCACAATGGCCGACCTCTTTCTCAGCTGAGCCTTCCTCGCAGGGCTGTTGTGAGGATGGTTGGCGGGGGGGGAGTGGCATCATGTCACGGCTGACTTATGGTGACCCTGTAGGTTTTTCGAGGCAAGAGATGTTTGGAGGCGGTTTGCCATTGCCTGCCTCTGCAGGGCCGACCCTACTTCGCCTCCGACTCTGGGCTAACCTGCCCCCCACCCCCCGGTCAGAGCGAGGTTTAAATCAGCTGCACTAGGAGGAAGGGTGAGAGAATAATAATTTTGGCTACAGGCTTATGGAAACACCACCATTTCCCTTAGACATCAATTGTCATTTTGATGCTATTTTTCCTCGTTCACACCCAATTATCTAATGCCTTCCTATTTAAACATGTAATCTATATATATATTCATAAACATACATCCAGCTGGCTGTGAAATTATCGACATCAGAATTACATACTATGAAGTCTTGTAGGATAGACAGGAAATATAACGTAAGGAGGCATTTTCTGCTGGCGTTATTTCCCCCACCTCAGGTATCTCTGTTCAGGCAGGATGGGGATAGGAGAATTCAGAGTCAGGACAGAGGCCTAGTTTAGACACGATGCTGTCTGAGGGAAAAAGGCTCTCAGTGAGACAAGAAGAAGAAGGAGAGATCGGATTTATACCCCACCCTTCACCTTTGCCTCATATTAACAATTTGTATGCATCTAAAATACGCAAAGAGGAGCTGCGGTGGCTCAAGTGGTTAAGACGCTGAACTGCAGGCTGTGGAAGGTCGGTAGTTCAGCAGTTCGAGACCCGGGTGCCACATGACGGAGTGAGCTCCTGTCTCTAGTTCCAGCTCCTGCCAACCTAGCAGTTCGAAAGCAAGAAATTGCAAGTAGATAAATAGGGACCACTTCGGTGGGAAGGTAACAGCGTTCCGTGTGCCTTGGTGTTTAGTCATGCCGGCCACACGACCACGGAAACGTCTTCGGACAGCGCTGGCTCTTCGGCTTTGAAACGGAGATGAGCACCGCAACCCTAGAGTCGGATTCGACTGGCTTTCGAGCAAGGGAACCTTTACCTCTACTTTAAAATATGACTGCATTCCAGCTCTTCACAAACATACAGCTTGTACAACCTCGCCTAGATAAATCGTATTAGTGCCTATGTCTCCATCACGTTTTCGCGGGGGGGGGCCTGTGGGCGCTCCACCAGCCACCGGTCAAATCTCTTAAAGGAGCGCCTCCCTGGACGCCCTGGAGGCAAAACCACTCCTCGCGCTTTACGTGCAGAAGGTCCCAGGTTCGATCCCTGGCATCCTCAGTTTAAGGGATCAAGTAGTAGGTGACGTGGAAGCCCCCTGAGCCCCTGGAGATCTGCTGCCACTCAGACTTTGTACTGACTTTGTAGACCAGTGGTCTGAAACAAGGTAGGGCAGTTTCAAAAAAGAAGTTAGACAGCCCTGACCTGTGTAGCCCAGGCAAGCCCAGTCTCGTCAGATCTCGGAAGCTCAGCAGGGTCGACTCTGGCAAGTCCTTGGATGGGAGACCTCAAAGGAATACCAGCAGTCGGGAGGCGGGGGCAGGCTTTATTCAGCCAATCCTTCTGAATACCCTTCAGGCCCCCAGTAGGGGTCAGTCCCCAGAGGACGCCATGACTTTCAGGTGCCCCCCACACACACACACGCAAACACACACATATATTTAAAAAATACAAAAAAAGCCCCTAGTAGAAACTAGGGTTGACAGGTCTGGGGTGGAAAATACCTGGAGACTTTGGGGGTGGATCCAGGAGAGGGCGGGGTTTGGGGTGGGGGGGGGCAGCATGGAACAGGTGGCTCCCCCCTCCCCTGGCAACGAAAGGAAAACAAACGTTTTAATTGGACTCGGGACGGAAGCAGTTACAAGCTTGGCGGCCGGGAGGGAGCTCATCTGAGGGTGGGCGGGAGTCATTTCATAATGGACGTAGGC
>NW_015167068.1:55427-55627 GCF_001447785.1 Gekko japonicus
AATGAGGTTCTGCTGTTGGGTGTGGCCTATTATGCTAATGAGTTCCTGCTGGGCTTTTTCTACAAAAAGAGCCCTGGTGTTAAACGTGCTGTCGTCACAGCTGATTTATGGTGACCCTACAGGGCTTTTAAGGCAAGAGAGGAACAGTGGTGGTTTCCCATTGCCTGCCTCTGCGTAGCAACCCTGGACTTCCTTGGTGG
>NW_015167068.1:55740-67687 GCF_001447785.1 Gekko japonicus
TGACCAGGTACACTGTACCTGAGCCAGCAGTGTGATGTGGTAGCTAAAAAGGCAAATGCAATTTTGGGCTGTTTCCACAGAAGTATAGTGTCCAGATTATGTGAAGTGATGGTATCGCTTTACTCTGCTCTGGTTAGACCTCACCTAGAGTATTGTGCTCAGTTTTGGGCACCACCATTTAAAAAGGATACAGACATAAGAACATAAGAGACACCAATGTTGGATCAGAAGAAGACAGAACATCACTTGCCCCAGAGTCCCTATCTATACCTTGTGGCCAATGCTCCCTCTAAGCTGTGGAGTCCTGTGAGCAAAAATTCTACTTTGTGAGCTACTGGCATTAAAGTTGTGAGCGAGCGATTTGGCTGCTGCATGAATCAGTTTGCTAAGAAGACAGAACATCACTTGCCCCAGAGTCCCTATCTATACCTTGTGGCCAATGCTCCCTCTAAGCTGTGGAGTCCTGTGAGCAAAAATTCTACTTTGTGAGCTACTGGCATTAAAGTTGTGAGCGAGCGATTTGGCTGCTGCATGAATCAGTTTGCTCTGGAGCCATCTCTTCCTGAGCTAAGACAAAAAATGTATGAGCCGGAGACTAAAAAACTGTGAGCTAGCTCACACTAACTCAGCTTAGAGGGAACACTGCTTGTGGCTAATAGCCACTGATGGACCTCTGCTCCGTATGCTTATCTAATTCCCTTTTGAAGCCGTCCATGCTTGTAGCACCCACCACTTCCTGTGGCAGTGAATTCCAAGTGTTAATCACTCTTTGGGTGAAGAAGTACTTCCTTTTATCCGTTCTAACCTGACCGCTCAGCAATTTCATGGAGTGCCCACGAGTCCTTGTATTGTGAGAAAGGGAGAAAAGTACCTGTTGTGTCCACTGACCGCCACCGGAGGTCAGCGCACACGCCTGAGCTTCAGTCCAGGACAACAATGGGGACTAGGATCCTAATCCCTCCACTGGGGGGACCAATGGGACCGTGGCGGGAGATTCAAACCCGCCAATGGGACCCAGGGGTGGTCCCCTGGTCGTGTATATAGTTGGCCTTCCGGCCGTTTGTGGCTTGTCTTGTTGTGTACCTAATAAAGCGTGCTATCCACTACGTCGTTGTCTGTCGTTCATCCATGCGGCAACCCACTACACAATAGTACCTCTTGAAAAGGACAAGCTGGAACATGTCCTGAGGAGGGCAACTAAGATGGTGAGGGGTCTGGAGCTGGATATATTTAACCTGGAGAGGACAGAGAGGTGATATGATAACCATCTCCAAGTAATTGAAGGGCTGTCATACAGAAGATGGTGCAGAGTTGTTTTATGTGGCCCCAGAAGATCAGGCCAGAATCAATGGGTTGAAATGGGCAAAACATTAGGAAGAATTTCCTGTCCTCTCCAGGCTAAATATACCCAGCTCCTTCAACCTTACCCCACTGTTCACTACCCGAAGGAGTCTCAGAGCAGCTTACAATCTCCTTTCCCTTCCCCCCCCCACAACAGACACCCTGTGAGGTAGGTGGGCCTGAGAGAGCTCTTTGAGAACTGCCTTTGAGAGAACAGCTCTGAAATAACCTGTGACTTACCCAAGGTCACATCAGCAGCTGCATGTGGAGAAGTGTGGAATCAAACCCGGTCCTCCCAGATTAGAGTCCGTGTTCCTAACCACTATACCAAACTGGCTCTCAGAAGGTTCGCAGAACTGCAAAAGGTCCCAGATTCAATCCCCAGGATCTCCAGTTAAAGGATCTGGCAGTACCGTAGGTGGTGTGAAAGACCTCTGCCTGAGACAGTATGAGTAGACAATACTGACTTTGATGGACCAAGGGTCTGATTCAGTATAAGGTGGTTCCGTGTGTGTGTTCATCCGCTCCATGTTTTACTATGGAGATGGCAGAGATAAAATGGAAGGGATGGTGACTAGTGTGAGTGGTGAAAGTTGACTCTTATCAATCAAAGGCCGTATTAGTCAGCAGTAGCAATGAAGGAAGAACTCAGCTCTGCCTCCATGACATCTGCTTAATGTCATCCAGAAGAGCAACCGTGCTACCTTCCCTCCCACCGGGAGAAAATCGCATCCATTTTAATCCAACTCCACTAGTTACCAGTTTGCTTCCTTTACAATGGTTTTAAACCAAGATGGGTCGCCGTGTTAGTCTGTCTGTAGCAGTAGAAAAGAGAGAGAGTCCAGTAGCACCTTAAACACCAACAAACTTTGTGGCAGGGGAGGAGCTTTCATGAGTCACAGCTCACTCCTTTAGATACCTGAAGAATACGTCAGAAAGTTCAATGTTCCCTCTAAGCCAGGGGTGTCAAACATGCGGCCCGGGACCAGATCAGGCCCCTGGAGGGCTTCTATCAGGCCCGCAGTGGAACTGGCTGTCTTCTGCTTATAGAATCATAGAATCATAGAATGTTAGAGTTGGAAGGGACCTTGCAGGTCATCTAGTCCAACCCCCTGCACTCTGCGGGAGCATAGCCGATGCTTCTTCTTCCAGTTCTGCTGCTGCTGCGTCATTGTAGGTTTGCACCTTACAGATACACACCTGAACAGCATACTCAAGATTGCAACAGCACAGACATTTTGATGCAATATTTCAGAGCAAGAGGTGTCAGTTATCAGACACTGTTGAATAAACAAAATATTGTTAAGAGTGCTAATGTTTTAAGCATGTTTTTATTTTAAGGGGAAAATACCCTTTGTGTTTGTGTCCTTTATAAAGTGTATATCTCCGCTACCTGGCAATACATTTTATGACACACATGACTCACATAACTCTCAGTTATGTCAGATCTGGCCCTCATAACAAATGAGTTCGACACCCCTGCTCTAAGCTGTGGAGGCTTATGAGCAAAAATCCTACTTTGTGAGCTACTGACCATATAGGGCTTTAAAGGTTGCGAGTGAGCAATTTGGCTACGGTATAAACTAGTTTGCTCTGGAGCCCTCCTTCCTGAGCTAAGACAAAAAGGTGTGAGCCGGAGGCTAAAAAACTGTGAGCTAGCTCACACTCACTCAGCTTAGAGGAAACACTGCTTCAGATACTTCTTCAGATACCTGTATCTGAAGAAATGAGCTGTAACTCACAAGAGCTCATACTCTGCCACAGATTCTGTTCAAAGTCTGAGTCCAGTGGCACCTTTAATTTTATTCGTCTTTAAGGTGCTACTGGTTTCAAACCAGGATACCTGAAAGGCCGCTTTCTTCAACATGTTGCTTTATGTGACACCATTCTCGAGTCTGGCAAGTGACGACATCTGCGTAAACTCCATGAAGACCCATTTAGAAATGACTCTAGACCCTCTCCTGTATCCTGCTTGGACATAAGCTCCAACTGTTAACAACCAGCCAGGAAAGTAAAGGCAAATTTATTCTTTACCCGAAGGTGCCATATCGAAACATACCATTCAATAAGGAAACATCGTCAAATCCACACCTTCCCACAATGTAAGCAGGGCCTTTTTGATCATCGCCCCAAGATTCTACAGTGTCTTCCCACGTGAGATGAGGCTGGCACCTTCCCTACTGTTGTTCAGGAGAGCAGAGAAACTTTCCCCATTTAGGCAGGCTTTCAGTGCCATTTGTCTGGCTGTGTTGTGGGTATGATATAGTATTTTTGGAAAGTGCTGGAAAGTCACAGCTGACTCGTGGCAACAGACATTCAGAGGTGGCTTGCCATTGCCTGCATCCGCATCATGACCTTGGTATTCCTTGGAAGCCTCCCATCCAGGGGTCATTTCCTGCAGGAGCGCACAGGAGTGGAGCTCCGGCAGCAAAGAGCCCAGGGGGCGGGCACATGCAACAAGCCCCACCCCCTGCTCCCAGCAGCCCTCAGTCAGAGCAAGAAGCAGCCAGGTAAGTTGCAGAGCTCCCCCCCCCAGTCCAAAACAGTCCAGTGGCACCTTTAAGACCAGGTTTTATTCAGGTACAAGCTCTCCCTCCTCTGCGAGGACAGATCTGCATGTTCCCCCCCGCCAATAGCTAGCAATCCAAAACAGTCCAGTGGAGCCTGAGCGGTGGGTGTTGCCTTCTGACACACTTCCGGTGATGTCAGGGGTGTGTGGCACATGCAAATAAGTTGTGCTATTGAGTTACGCTAATGAGCTCCTGCACCTCTTTTTCTACAAAACCACCCCATCCCCGCACCCATCCAAATACTTGCCAGAGCCAATCCTGCTTAGCTTCTGAAACCTGACGATATCAGGCTAGCCTGGGCTATTTTCACCTTTGTTTTAAATGATATTTTCAATTGTTTGTGTGCTATGGCCAGGTCCGTAGCTACAGTGGGGCATCCCGGGTCAAGGCCCCCCAACAAACCGCTCAGGCCTCCTGACTCCCCATCCAGCCAGTTTACTTTTCTCGCGTGCCACGGCCGTGCTGTGCCAAGCCACCCCCCTGCCCTGCCTGCCGGCAGAGTACCTCTGGGCTGGCTGCAGGCGAAGCGCACCAGAAGGCACATCTGCTCCCTGCCCCAGCCCTCTCTCTTGTCACTTTCAAAAAACTTTTACTCCCTCGTTGCCCCTGATGCAGTGCCCCCCCCGACTTATTTAAATGCCCCCCGACAGCAAAAATCCTGGCTACGGCCCTGGCGCTGGCACCGCACTTTGAGGATGGAAAGCAGCGTGGGAGAGCCCAATCTTGTCAGCTCTTGGAAGCTGAGCAGAGGTCGGTCCTTGGGTGGGTTACCACCAATGTTCCCTCTAAGCTGTGGAGTCTTGTGAGCAAAAATTCTACTTGTGAGCTCCTGGCATTAAAGTTGTGAGTGAGTGATTTGGCTGCTGCATAAATTGGTTTGCTCTGAAGCCATCCTTCCTGAGCTAAGACAAAAATGTGTGAGCTGGAGGCTAAAAAACTGTGAGCTAGCTCTCACTAACTCAGCTTAGAGGGAACACTGATTACCACCAAGGATGACTCGGCAAAGGAACGCTACCTCTGCTTCTCACTTGCCTCGAAAGCCCGTTGGCAGGGGTCACCGTTTTAATCCGAGTCGGTTGCAGCTTGACGGCACTGCCTGCTCCAGGTTAGAACATAAGAACATAAGAGACGCCAATGTTGGATCAGGCCAAAGGCCCATCCAGTCCAACACTCTGTGTCACACAGTGGCCAGAAATACCAGTGCCATCAGGAGGTCCAGCAGTAGGGCCAGGACATTAGAAGCCCTCCCACTGTTGACCCCCCCCAAGCACCAAGAAGACAGAGCATCACTTGCCCCAGAGCCCCTATCTATACCTTGTGGCTAATATCCACTGATGGACCTCTGCTCCATATGCTTATCTAATTCCCTTTTGAAGCCGTCCATGCTTGTAGCCGCCACCACTTCCTGTGGCAGTGAATTCCATGTGTTAATCACTCTTTGGGTGAAGAAGTACTTCCTTTTATCCGTTCTAACCCGACCGCTCTGCAGTTTCATGGAGTGCCCACGAGTTCTTGTATTGTGAGAAAGGGAGAAAAGTACCTCTTTCTCTACCTGCTCTTTCCCATGCATAATCTTATAAACCTCGATCATGTCACCCCTCAGTCGTCTTTTCTCCATGCTAAAGAGCCCTAAGCGCTTTAACCTTTCCTCATAGGGAAAGTGTTCCAACCCTTTTATCATTCGAGTTGCCCTTTTCTGCACTTTTTCCAAAGCTATAATATCCTTTTTAAGGTGTGGTGACCAGAACTGCACACAGTATTCCAAATGAGGTCTCACCATTGATTTATATAGGGGCATTATGATATTGGCTGATCTGTTTTCAATACCCTTCCTAATAATCCCCAGCATAGCATTGGCCTTCTTTATTGCAGTCACACACTGTCTCGACATTTTCAGTGAGTTATCCACTACAACTCCAAGATCTCTCTCTTGATCAGTCTCTGCCAGTTCAGACCCCATCAATGTGTATTTATATTTAGGATTTTTGGCTCCAATGTGCATCACCTTGCACTTGGCCACATTGAACCCCATTTGCCATGTTGACGCCCACTCGCCCATCCTTGACAGATCCCTTTGGAGTGCCTCACAATCCTCACTGGTTTTCACCACCCTGAACAACTTTGTATCATCCGCAAATTTAGCCACTTCACTGCTTACTCCCATCTCCAAATCATTAATGAACAAGTTAAAAATCAGTGGACCAAGTACTGATCCCTGCGGTACCCCACTGCTTACCACCCTCCACTGAGAAAATTGCCCATTTATACTCACTCTCTGTTTTCTATGAATTAGCCAGTTTTTGATCCATAAAAGGGCTTGTCCTTCTATCCCATGATTTTTGAGCTTACTTAGGAGCCTTTGATGAGGAACTTTATCAAAAGCTTTCTGGAAGTCAAGGTAAACAATATCTATTGGAAGATACCTGGAGATTTTGGGGGTGGAGCCTGAGGAGAGAAGGGTTTTTGGAGGGGAGGGGCTTCAGTGGGGTACGAGGCCACCGAGTCCACCTTTCAAAGCGGCCATTTTCTCCAGGGGAACGGGTCTCTGTCACCTGGAGATCAGTTGTGATGGTCGGAGATCTCCAGCCACCGCATGGAAGTTGGCATCCCTATATGTAAGGCACTTCAAGGGCATGTCCAAAAAAGGGGATAAAATATGTTACTACATGTAACGTACTGAGTTTGGAGGCGTTGAGTATTGATCTGCTCATGTGTATTAAGGCAAGCAAAATGAAAGACAAACTAGCGAGGTCCGAGCCCCGCTTATATCCCTGCAGTACCACCCAACCAACACACACCCCAACACCTGTGATAGATTATTTACAGTGGAGGAGTCCATCATCGGTCTCCTCTAGAATCCGGGCACTCCAATTGGTCTGCCCTAGGATCCGATTCCTCTATTGTTCCAGCACCCTAAGGTGTGCTAGACCGCATGGCCTCGCTAGCGCTAATGTAATTATCTCAGTATACAACAATGCATCAATACATAGCCAGTGCTTGCATGAAAATCCCTCAATAAACCTACAGATGCCTTCCTTCCTTCCTTCCTTCCTTCCTTCCTTCCTTCCTTCCTTCCTTCCTTCCTTCCTTCCCTCCCTCCCTCCTTCCTTCCTCAGCATTTCTTGACTACAGGAACAGACAGCCCCCCCCCCAAAATGAAAATATGGATTTATTCCAAGATTGATCTGAGAGTCAAACACACAGAGCTGTAAACAGGGCCAATGTATGGGGATACAAATATCCAAACAGATGTTGAGGGTGAAGATCAGCCACTAACAGTGTGCTTTTAGTCCTTTCAGAGGAAGATGAATCCCTGTTTACATCACGCTGCCCTCAAGGGTCAGATTGCTTTGTCTTGCTCTTCATACATCTAACATTTCCCCCCATTGTTGTTGGATGGCTTTCATCGCCGGTAAACTATTGCTTTTTCACAAACCGTGTGTTATCTGCAATTCAAAATGGCTTTTATTGCAGACCCAAGCTGATCCGACAGAGTTTTCTCTTTTCTCGACCCAGACCTAGACATTATGAGTTACACTACAGAGGCCAAGAGATGAGGAAACCAAGTTTCAATCAGCCCCTGCCGTGGGGTTGCCACGGCCACCACCCACCCCTCTATTATAAATTTACTCAAGCAGATTAGAGACCACAAATATACATTGGTGAATTATTCTCATCCTACTGAACAATCCTCCATCGTACAATGGCCATCTTGGCTGCGTCTGTTTTGGCCATAAGCCAACAGGGATGGATATTGCGAGTTCTGAATTGTCCCCACACTGGGGCTCCGTATTAGGGAGTTGTGAAGGAGTTCTAGGATCAAGATCATCATGCCACAGAGGAGTTCTCTCAGAGCTCCCTCAGCCCCAGCTACCTCCCAGGGTGTCTGTTGTGGGGAGAAGAAGGAAAGGACATTGTAAGCCGCTCTGAGACCCTGAGTGAAGGGCGGGGTATAAATCCAATCTCCTCCTCCTCCTCCTCCTCCTCCTTCCAGCTAATCAGGAGTCAAAGCCTACAGCTGAAACTGAGTCAACTCCTTGTAGCTCTGAAGCAGTAAACAAGTCTTCAGCAGCCACTCCCAGCCCACCTAGCTTACCCACACCCTTGCAGTGCTGACACTGTCAGAGACGCTTAGAGTTGCAAGAAAGGAGAAGTGTGAGACGTGTGGCCCGTCATCAGCTGTCAATTGAAGAGACGAATGAGTAGTTTCAGGATGACTGTCAAGGAACTGGCTGGGAGTTTAGCTCATTAAGATTTGGCTATAAATTCAGCCAGGAGAAGCAGCACTTTGTGGATGCAACAAGTACACTTTGCCACTGAGCCACCAGCCTTGCTGCTACTAGACCTTTGCAACCTTGGACTGGACCTGACAACTGGCTTTTCTGGAACCCCTGACCTTGGACTGGACTTGGACTTGCTGCCTGGAACTCCTTAACCCTAGACTGGACTTTGGTAAGCCTGCTGTCTGGAACCCCTAACATTTGGACTGGACTTTGGTTACTCTCTGCAACCTTGCCTGTGACCTGACCTGTGGGACCCCAGCCCGTGCCTCCTGGGGAAGATACACCAGTACAATACCACTCCCAAATCTCCATGAATTTCCCAAGATGGAGTTGGCAATCCTAATTGAGAGCCAGTCTGGTGTAGTGGTTAGGTGTGCGGACTCTAATCTGGGAGAACCGGGTTTGATTCCCCACTCCTCCACATGCAGCTGCTGGTGTGACCTTGGGTCCGTCACAAGTTCTTTTGGAGCTGCTCTCTCAGGGGCAGTTCTCGAGAGAGCTCTTTCAGCCCCACCTACCACACAGGGTGTCTGTTGTGGAGAGGGGAAGGGAAAGGAGACTGTAAGCCGCTCTGAGACTCCTTCAGGTAGTGAAGGGTGGGGTATAAATCCAATCTCTTCTCTTCTTCTTCTTAATCCTTACCAGTGCTAGGAAGCACCATCAAGATGGCCTTGATCTCTATGCTCTGTTTGTTGACCTTTCGGGGCAGCTGGTTTGGCCACCTTGTGAAACGGTGCTGGACTCAATGGACTATTGGTCTGATCCAGCAGGGCTCTTTTTACGTTCTGTTCTTACAGAATTGTTGCTCAGTGGGAACACATTCTCATCGCGGCTGCTGTTTGTCATAGCTAGAAAATGCCAGTAAGTGATAGAATCCATCAGCAACAAAAAAGGGCTCCCCCCCCCCATTCTGCTTTCCCGATTGTGTCTCCAACTGGGGAGTGACAGCCAGAAGACAAAGTTAACAAAGGAAATAGATAGATGCTGTCTGATGGCGAGATAGGAGGAGGAAGAAAAGAAAAATTCAAGCGAGAGTTTGAAAAAGTAATGCACCAACGGGCAGGGAAACTTCTCGAGAAATAAATCAAGCGGGGGCTAGTATACAAAAGGAAAATAATGTGTGTTTGCTTTTTTTAAAAAAGGGGGAACATGAGAAATGAATAGCGTCTATCAACGCTGATGGACTTGGGTGTTTTGAAGCCCTCGGAAAGGTAGACATGTAAAACACATTTTTTAAAAAAAGAAATCATTTTCTTCCTCTTTTCTAACAAAAAAAATCAAAGAACAGTCTACTACTTTCAGCACCAAGTAAAGCCGAGAGCTCTGAAATCCACGTTCCAATTGACTAGAAGTCTGATGCGTTACACTGAAGTCAAGTTGTCGTTGGCCACAGAAGGTGCTTCTGAGTCATTAACAGCCTCTTTCGAAGACACCCTTGGCAGATGTGAGCCAGTTTGGTGTAGTGGTTAAGAGCACGGACTCTAATTTGAGGGAACCGGGTTTGATTCCCCACTCCTCCACAGGCAGCCACTGGCGTGACCTTGGATCAGTCACAAGTTCTCTCAGAGCTGTTCTCTCAAGAGCAGTCCTTGAAAGAGCTCTATAAGCCCCACCTACCTCAAAGGGTGTCTTTTGTGGAGAGGGGAAGGAGACTGTAAGCCCCTCTGAGACTCCGAGTGAAGGGCGAGGTATAAATCCAATCACCTCCTCCTCCTCCTCCTCCTTCTGTCTTGTCATGTTGTAAAAGAATGTCTCCTGAAAGGGCAATGGTAGATCTATGACGCATGTATTTATTGGTTCTCAAGCTGAGAATCTTGATCAGATACATAAATGAAGCAAGATTAACATGCCTTTTGAAAAGCACAGCAAAGGCTAGATGCATGAGCAGTTGCCAAGAGGTCGACCATAAAACCAGACCAGGGAGGTTCTTGAATATCATGACTATTGTGGTTTTGGTCTGAAATGTGGTGCGTCTTTTATGGATTCCCAGCACCTGAGATGAAATTGCGGCCAATCAAAAAGAATTTCCCAATGAAATAACACCAGTAGTAGAAGAGAAGAGATTGGATTCATACCCCGCCCTTCACTACACAAAGGAATCTCAGAGCGGCTTACAAACTCCCTTCCCTTCCCCTCCCCACAACAGACACCCTGTGAGGTAGGTGGGGCGGAGAGAGCTCTGACAGAAACTGCTCTTTTTTCATGGACAGCTCTTGTCAGAACTATGGCTTGCCCAAGGTCATCCAGCAGGTGCAAGTGGAGGAGTGGGGAATCAAACCCGGTTCTCCCAGATTAGAGTCCTCACACTTAGCCACTACACCAAACTGGCTCTCACCAGGTATTGATTCTACCACTTTCCACCACCACCAAGGTGGCAGCCTACATAGAGGTATTGATTCATGCCAGCCAGAGAAGAGCTTTGCCGCAGTGGCACGCAATCACTCCTCAGGGGAACTCCCCTTGCTCTTTCCCCAGTAGCATCTGGGCCCCATGCTAAGGTAGCTTTCCTCAGAGCTATCATGGCCCCGGTCATGTCTGTTGGCTGCTGCTGCTTTCTGCTACAGCAGTAGAGAATTGCCGATGTACCACAAGACATTAAATAACTGAAAGTTCCGTGAAGCCAAGGGTAAGCTGTATCTCTGTATGAGTCACTACACTGACCTCTTCTTCTTCCAGTCAGCCATGTCTGTTAGCTACTGCTGCTGTTTCGGCTAGCATACTAGAGAACTGCCAGTGTACCATGAAAAATTAAATAACTGAAAGTTCCCTGAAGCCAAGGGTTAGCTGTATCTCTGTATGAGTCACTACACTGACCTCTTCTCCGTCCAATCAGCCATGTCTGTTAGCTACTGCTGCTGTTTTGGCTAGTGCACTAGAGAACTACCAGTGTACCATGAAAAATTAAATGAAAGTTCCCTGAAGCCAAGGGTCAGCTGTATCTCTGTGTGAGTCACTACACTGACCTCTTCTCCGTCCAGTCAGCCATGTCTGTTAGCTGCTGCTGCTGTTTTCTGCTAGCGCACTAGAGAATTGCTGGTGTGCCCGGAGAAATTAAATAACTGCAAGTCCCCCAAAGCCATGTAAGCTGTATCTCTGTATGAGTCACTGCACTGGCCTTCTCTCCTTCCAAATCCGCCTCTAGTGTGGTCAGACACATTCTGTCATATATCTGCCTCAGCTGTAATTTGAACATTCAGTTCCTTCTGAGGCAGAGATGTAACATTATTACTCAGTCGAAGAAGAGCTTGCCCGTTGTACTTCTGCATGAACCGTGGCTGTAAATTGTCCTTCTTCCAGATTGCAGGCACACCCAGAGCAATCACTGATTGTGATTCGTTCTTTCACATTTTTCTAAGAATTATAAGCAACTCCCACTTTGAATTCCAAGGAATGCATGCCTCAGTTACTGGGAAACTTCATAATAGGAATTTGCTGGTGCACAGATCTCCTGTGTATACGGGATCCTACCATAGAAATAATGGTTCCAAGTTAATAGCGAATCACCCAAATTCTTAGAAAATCATAGAAAATGGGAAATGAGTTCCTTGTCAGAACAAAAATTCTTGGTAGTAATAATTATTTTCATCATATGGAATTGTGTGTAGAATAGTCAGGAGATCCTAGGATTGCTTGGGAGCCGCACTGGAAGCTTCATTGGAAGTGAAAGCTTGTGTGTGCAAAGCTTTCTTTCTTTCTTTCTTTCTTTCTTTCTTTCTTTCTTTCTTTCTTTCTTTCTTTCTTTCTTTCTTTCTT
>NW_015167068.1:67705-78621 GCF_001447785.1 Gekko japonicus
TTTCCACAAGACAAGGGGTGGGGAGGGCGGGGCGCCCTCTCAGTGGATTGCGGGGGGAGGGGGTCTCTTTGGAGAGGGAGTCACAGCCCAGTGCCCAAAGGCGGGGGCCCGAGAAAGTGATGCTCTGTATTCTTGGTACTTGGGGGGCAACAGTGGGAGGACTTCTGGAGTTCTGGCCAAGCTGGTTGACCTCCTGATGGCACCTGGTATTTTTGGCCACTGTGTGACAGAGTGTTGGACTGGATGGGCCATTGACCTGATCCAACACTGGCTTCTCTTATGTTCTTAAGTGTCCTGATGTTCACTGAAGTGAGTTTCTTAGAATCTTAGGGGAGATTAGGGGGAGTAATGGAGAATGCAGATGCAGAGGAGAGCGATGAGGATGATCGGGGGTCCTGGAGACCAAGCCGTATGAGGAAAGGCTGAGGGACTTGGGAATGTTCAGTCTGGAGAAGAGGAGGTTGAGGCGGGAACAGGATGGCTCTCTTGAAGTAGGTGAAGGGCTGTCACTTGGAGGAGGGCAGGGAGCTGCTCCTATTCGAGCAATGTTTGGTGGTTTCTCAAAAACATCTGGTCAGCCACTGTAGAAAATGGAATGCTGAACGAGATGGGTTCCACAATTAGTCTAGGGCACCAAAAATGCGGGCCAGCCCTGGATGGGTCATCATACTGAGTAAATTTGGACTCGCGGGTCACCATACCGAAAAGCTGGGGAACCACGGCTGTAGAGATAAATGTTTGTACAATGTTTTCTTTTTTATAAGGTAGCATTTCTATTCCTTCCAGCCCAGATACTGAAATGGCAGACTATTTGTGCCGGCCTAATTTTAATACAAAATAATGCATTTATCATGCCAAAGCCTTATTGTTATAAAAGCCCACAGTCGTGACTCATACCGAAACATCAGAGGGAAGAAATGTATGAAGCTGTCCCTGAGGAATTTCAAACCAGATTGATGCTCCCCATGAGAAACGGCCATCCCAGCTCTTGCGATTACTTATGGCTGACAATATACTTAGAGCAGCCAATTCTTTGACAACTTATACAAACGAAAAAGTGACATCATAATATAAATACAGGCATGTATAACATAACTAGAAGTGACAAGATAAAAGAAAATTTTGTTTAAAAATCTGAATATCTTCTAAGAACATAAGAGAAGCCATGCTGGATCAGGCCAATGGCCCATCCCGTCCAACACACTGTGTCACAGAGTGGCCAAAACCCAGGTGCCCTCAAGAGGTCCACCAGTGGGGCCAGATCTTCAGAAGCCCTCCCACTGTTGCCCCCCAAGCACCAAGAATCCGAAGCATCACTGCCCCAGACAGAGTGGTCCATCTATAATGAGAACATAATAGAAGCCATGTTGGATCAGGCCAATGGCCCATCCAGTCCAACACTCAGTGTCACACAGGGGCCAAAACCCAGGTGCCATCTGGAGATCCACCAATGGGGCCAGAACTTCAGAAGACCTCCCACTGTTCCCCCCCCCAGCACCAAAAATACAGAGCATCACTGCCCCTCAGTTTTCACTTATCATAGCTTAACCTCAAGCCCAGAGAGCAAAGTTTTGGTTAAAGAACTGGTGGGCTGAACATTATGGGAAGAGGTGATCCTTCAAAGACCTTGGCCATGAGCCAGTTTAGTGTAGTGGTTAGGAGTGTGGACTGTAATCTGGGAGACCCCCGTTTGAATCCCCACTCCATCACATGCAGCTACTGGTGTGACCTTGGGTCAGTCACAAGTTCTTTCAGAGCTGTTCTCTCATGAGCAGTCCTCGAAAGAACTCTCTCAGCCCTACCTACCTCTCAGGGTGTCCGTTGTGGGGAGGGGAAGGGAAAAGAGATTGTAAACTGCTCTGAGACTCCAAGTAAAGGGCGGGGTAGACATCCAATCTCCCCCTCCTTCATCTTCCTCCTCCTCTTCTTCTTTCACAACCAGTGCTCTGAATTGTGCCCAGAAACATATGAGTAGCCAATGCAGGTCTTTCAGCACAGGAATAATACAATGATTCCTGTATCAAGCCCCTGAGGACAACCAGGCTGCTGCAATTTGGACCAGCTGAATTTTCCAAAGAGTTTTCAGATGTAGACCCATCCTCCATGGAACCTGGACGTGATCAGAGCAGGGATTACGTACGTAGGTAAATCTGTCAAGTTGCAACCAATTTATGGCAAACCCAGCAAGAGGCTTTCAAGGCAAGTGAGAAGCAGAGGTGGTTGGCCATTGCGTTCTTCTGCAGAGCCTTCCTTGGTGGTCTCTCATCCAAGCCTAATGGCGACCCCAGCAAGGGGCTTTTTCAAGGCAAGTGAGAAGCAGAGGTGGTTGGCCATGGCCTTCGTCTGCAGAGTCTCCCTTGGTGGTTTCCCATCCATACTACCTTCCATCCCATTTCAAAATATCCATCTCCCTAATCTTTTTAGCAAGATGAGTGAAATCTAGGCTGTATACCTGTGCTTGTGTATCACCATGCCTAGAAGAGAAGAAGAAGAGATTGGATTTATACCCCACCCTTCACTTGGAGTCTCAGAGCAGCTTACAAGCTCCTTTCCCTTCCCCTCCCCACAACGGACACCCTGTGAGGTGGGTGGGGCTGAGAGAGCTCTGACAGAAACTGCTCTTTTTCAAGGACAGCTGTGCCAGAGCTTGTGACTGACCCAAGGTCACATCAGCAGGTGCAAGTGGAGGAGTGGGGAATCAAACCCGGTTCTCCCAGATTAGACTCCGCACACTTAACCACTACACCAAACTGCCTACTGAACTAGGAATGCCAAGTCTTACAGTCTTAATACTGGGGGAGTCCTGGACTCGGTTGGGAGTTGTTTCGCGCACGCGCAAAGCATGACGATGACATCACCCGGAAGTGATGTCATCATGCTGGGCACGTCGCCGGGTGACACTCTAGCAATCAGCCTAAAAACTGTATGG
Organism: Gekko japonicus; assembly: GCF_001447785.1. Lineage (NCBI taxonomy): Eukaryota > Metazoa > Chordata > Lepidosauria > Squamata > Gekkonidae > Gekko > Gekko japonicus. The sequence continues at coordinate 70,635 of NW_015167068.1, forward strand.
TACCATACAGTTTTCAGGCTGGTTGCTAGAACATTGCCTGGCGACGTGCCCAGCGTGATGACGTCACTTCCGGGCGATGTCATTGTGCCGGGCACATCGGTCCAATCTGGCCACTTTGGGGGTGGGGTTCCCCCGCCGGCCAGATCCGGACCGGTCGGATGGGGGCCCTTTTGGCGGGAAAATCCCCCCCCCCGGGGGGGACCTGCCAACCCTATACTTACGCGGCAGATTTTTTTGGGGGGGTAACAACCTCCAGAATAAAACTTTGTTGGTCTTAAAAGTGCCACTGGACTCGAACTTGGTTCTGTTGCTTCAGACCAACACAATCAGGGCTATTTTTGGGCAGGAACACACAGGAACGGAGTTCCGGCTGGCTCCGAGTTGGCCACACCCAGCAGGAACTCATTAGCATAATAGGCCACACCCAACAGCAGAAACTCATTAGGATTGGCTACATTAGGGGTGTGTGGCCTATCATGCAAAGGAGTTCCTGCTACAAAAAAAGGCCCTGGGTTTTGATAACAAACAAGGTCAACAGAATAAGAAGCAAAAGGTGGGTGTGGCTGGGTGACCACACTTCTGGTAACACGGGGGTGTGGCCTAATATGCTAATGAGCTGTGCTGTCATGGGTGTGGCCTAATATGCTAATGCGTTCCTGCTGTTGGGCATGGCCTATTATGCTAATGAGTTCCTGCTGGGCTTTTTCTACAAAAAAAGCCCTGAACACAACTACCCACCTGAATCAACCCCTACCTCTCTACCACTCTTTCACCCTCACTGCTGCTCTAATCTCCACTGTATCCCCCCACCCAGAAGCCTCAGCTCCTCCTGCTTCTTCCTTCCTCTTTCCCCAAGCGTCTTTAAACACATTGTGGCAAGCTGCACATGCTCAGTAGAGTTCCCTGAACTCTCCTAAGACAACGAGAGTTCGGAAAAGCCATTTTCTCCAAGGGAACTGGGGAGGGGCCTCAGTGGGGTATATGGCCATAGGGAGCACCTTCTAAAGTAGTCATTTTCTCCAGGAGAAATGATCTCTATAATCTGGAGACCAGTTGCAATTCTGGAAGACCTCCAGCCCCCACCTGGAGACTAAAACCAAAGCAGAAACACCGTGGTCAATAATGAAAGCAATCCACAAATTGTATTACAAAGTCCCAATCATGTGAAGTCCAATAAAGAACAAGGTCACAATTTCAACAGTCAAAATGCATATTGCATGGGAAAGTCCAAGTCCAATTCAAAATGACCCATAACACGAAATGATGTGAATAAATATTACTTATGAAGACAGTGCCTGTGTCAGTAGTTCTAGGAGGAGGAGGAGATTGGATTTATACCCCGCCCTTCACTCGGAGTCTCACAGCAGCTTACAAACTCCTTTACCTTCCCCTCCCCACAACAGACACCCTGTGAGGTAGGCGGGGCTGAGAGAGCTCTGACAGAAACTTCCCTTTTCAAGGACAGCTCTGACAGAACTATGGCTTGCCCAAGGTCATCCAGCAGGTGCAAGTGGAGAAGTGGGGAATCAAACCTGGCTCTCCCAGATTAGAGTCTGCGCTTTTAACCACTACACCAAACTGGCGCCATCTTACCAATACAGGATGTGGTTATTCCTTGTTTTCTTTCTTAACGATGCCGTCGACTTGCAAATTGTTTCGCAGAATGTTTCCCCAGAAGAAAGTACAGGAAAAACACAGTCACATATCCAAATGATTCGATGCAATCAAAATGATTTCACATCAAGCAGTAAAGCTGAAGCTTTACCACCTGGAGACTGACAACATTAGGGTCCAGGAGATTTCCCAAAATGTCAACTGATCCCCAGACTAAAGAGATCATTTCCCCTTGTTAAAACTGCTTCTTTAGAGGATGGACTCTATGTCATTATACCCTGCTGATGTCTCTCCCCTCCCCAAGCCCCGTCCTCCCAGTTTGGCATAATGGTTATGAGCGCAGACTCTAATCTGGAGAACGGGGTTTGATTCCCCACTTCTTCACATGCAGCTGCTGGTGTGACCTTGGGTCAGTCACAAGTTCTTTCAGAGCTGTTCTCTCAAGAGCAGTCCTCGAGAGAGCTCTCTCAGCCCCACCTCCCTCACAGGGTGTCTGTTGTGGGGAGGGGAAGGGAAAGGAGATTGTGAGCTGCTCTGAGACTCCTTCGGGTAGTGAAGGGCGGGGTATAAATCCAATCTCTTCTTCCTCTTCTTCTTCTCCCAAGGCTCTGCCCCCCCAGTCCCTAGGAATTTCCCAACCTCGCTTTGGCAACCGTAGTGACTGAGATTGTCCATACAAGTTTCTAACCTTACTAATGTGTATCCCTTTCAGGGAGCGAGTGAAGCCAGTCTTAAGGATCTTTATGTAGATGACAGTGTAATTGCTTGGCCTAGGCTTCCTGGATGTCATCAGAACTCAGATGGGATCAGATCAGAACTTTGGATGGGAGACCACCCAGGAAGTCGTGGATCACTACGCAGAGGCATACAATAGTAAACCACCTCTGAACATCTCTTGCCTCGAAAACCCTATGGGGTTGCCATACGTTGGCTGTCACTTGATGGCACTTTCCCCCCTCCCCCCGGTTTGTTCTCTGTGCAGCTTCCCCACCCGATTCCCTAAACGTTCAGCACTGCGGGCTTGCGAACTGGAGTAGCACAGTAGAGAACAGATAGCAGCGTGTTGTTCTCCCCCCCCCCCATACCATAATTGATTTAACAGCAGTTTAAAAAACAATGTTGAGCATTGTCAAGGATGTTCCTCGGAGGCCCTAAATCAAGTTTCTCAAGACGGATTACATGCTAGCCGCAGAGTATCAGAAAAATCTCGAGGGCTGCTTCTCGCGCAGCAATTTATGATCACCTTGTTAGAGAACTGCATATCGAGCCCCTCTGGAGTCCGAGGAGGAGCGGAGATGAATAGCAGGCAGATGCCGTCTCGCGATTCATTACATTGTGGAGCGGTATCCTGACCAAGTACTTACGGATGGTCCATTTTCATACAGGCTGCCTTACAGGACAATAATCATCCTGTAATATCCCCGCTATTTAAATCATCTTTATAATAACACAACTTAATGTAACATCCCCCCATAAAGTTCTCGGGGCATTTTACAGGATGCATAAAGCACGGGGTGGGGGAGAAAAGAAAGAAATTTTAACTTATAGATACCCCTACCAACCCGCCTTGAAAGCGACCTAATGAGGCTGTTATCCCAAGCCCCAAATTGACAGCTTAACTGTTTTAAGTAGTATCGCTAATAATTCACGGAGGCTTTAAGAAATCTTTCACTATAAAAACCACTTCTTTAACTAAATATTTGGATGTGCTGGTAGAAAGTCCCTATTTTCAGGTTTATGGGTTCAGTGAAAAAAAATTCGGATGTTGCGGACATTCCTGATTTAGAATGCGTCACTTAAAAGCACTCCGAGGAGGCGAGCTTATGGATAAATTCCCCGCTATTTCCCCCTTTCTTGTTATCCCTAGTAAGGAAACAGGTAGGAGAGAGAGTTTGAGCCATCAAAATGCTTGAATTTTTCAGCCACAGTATGTTTTCTGCCTAGTGAGGCTGAACTCAGCTCACAGTGATTTACTGTGACTAAGGATGCCAACCTCCAGGGGGGACCTGGGGATCCCTTGGAATTACAACTCCTCTCCAGACTACAGAGATCAGTTCCCCTGGAGAAAATGGATGCTTTGGAGGGTGGACTCTATGCAGGGCTGTATTAACCCATTGCCGGGCCCCTAGGCTTTCAGGTATTTGGGGGGCCCTCCGACACTTCAGTCTTTCACCCCTCGACAGCTGACAGCCTCACCCTGGTACAGAAGGTACTAGACTGCAGCCCTATATCCATTTTGAGGGTCTCCTGAAGAATTCTATTCACAATTTTAAATATATTTTATTGCGTGAATAGAACTCTTCAGGAAAGCACATTTTGGGGGTGTAATTGTTCAATACTGTAATATTTTGAAGTGAATAATTTTTTTTACTATTTATTACAAATATATAATTTATGGATAATTGTTTCAATATAAGAGACCATTTGTTTCGCTGCAATAAGGAAGCAGTGAATTATCTTATTAATAGAGGTTATATATTACAGGCTGTCTACGAAGAGAAAATAACAGTGCCTCAGGAAAAAAATGAAAATAAAAAATGATGGCCCCATAGGCTTCAGCCTAGTCAGTCTTATGAATAATACAGCCTTGACTCTGTGGCATTCCTCCCCAGGCTCCACCCCCAAATCTCCAGGAGTTTCCCAACCTGGATCTGGCAACCCTATCCCCCATCCCCCGCCGGTGCCCAGGGAGACCCTGGCAACCTTAGGACTCGCCCAGAACCTGACCACCACCAGTGTTCCCTCTAAGCTGAGTTAGTGTGAGCTAGTTCACAGTTTTTTAGCCTCCGGCTCACACGTTTCTGTCTTAGCCCAGGAAGGAGGGCTCCAGAGCCAACTGGTTCATGCAGTAGCCAAACCGCTCGCTCACAACTTTAATGCCAGTAGCTCACAAGGTAGAATTTTTGCTCACAAGACTCCACAGCTTAGAGGGAGCATTGATCACCACCCTATTGTTTCGAGTCCCAAACGATATTTGGGGTTAGTTCCTGTTGAAGAGAGAATTTGGGGTGGTATTTTGCCTAGAATCTATAGTATACCGTACAGTCTGCTCCAATGTTCCCTCTAAGCTGTGGAGTCTGGTGAGCAAAAATTCTACTTTGTGAGCTACTGGCATTAAAGCTGTGAGCAAACGATTTGGCTACTGCGTAAATTAGTTTGCCCTGGAGCCATCCTTCCTGAGCTAAGAGAAAAATGTGTGAGCCGGAGGCTAAAAAAGTGTGAGCTAGCTCACACTAACTCATCTTAGAGGGAACACTGGTCTGCTCTATGAGGCGGCCATTTTCTCCAGGGGGACCTAATCTCTGTTATGCAGAGGTTAGTCATACTTCCAGGAGGACTTCAAGCTCCACCCAGAGGTTAAGGAATAAAGCTACCCAAAAAAAAGTATGCTGTGAAAATGCACTAATTATAAACTCATATCTTATTGTAATGAATGAATGCAAGTTATACAACAACTAATTACTAATACTTACGCAATACTAGGACTGAAAGTTCCAATACACATTTGTAAAGACTTTCAAACAAATATCTGGCAACCAGTCATCGTAAAGTGCAAAAAGTGCTATTTCAACATTCAGTTCAAGTGTCCTGTTTACAGGGGAAATGTAGACATTCCGCACGAATCCGGCTGATGGTGGGTTCGCTTGTGAAAGCTCCGTTTCAGGTATCCTCTTTAAAAAACAGGACAATCCATAGAAGAATTTGGGACATCAAAGCCCAAATAATCCAGGCCGGTGCCGGGGGTATTTGCTCCCCCTTTTTTCCTCGGCCTTAGATATGTACCAAATGGTATGGCACAATACCTCTCTAATTTGGTGATCCCGCTGCAACGCAGAGCCTTTATGCTAGCCAGATTTGATGTTTTCCCCTCATCTTGGGTTTCAGGTAGATATAGAGGTATCCCAAAATGTGACAGAATTTGTAATTGCTCATCTGGAGAACCTGATACCTTAGATGATATTCTATTACGCTGCCCCCTCCACTCACATCTTCGATTACTTTGGATTAAGCCCTTACTGTCTAGGAATAACTCTGACAACGCAATTAGGTACCTTCTAGCTGATGAGTCACCAGAAGTTACTGCATAGATTGCTGAATTCTTGTCCAAGATTTTGGCAGCAAGGAACCATTTTTAATACTGACGTGTTTTAAGATTTGCAGATGTAACGTTACCTGATGAAGTTTTATTTTATTTTTATTTTATTGTTTTATATGCCAATAAAGGGCTCCGGTCACATGGGCCAGATAACGCGGGGGGGGAGGCGTGGCTTTTTGCGCCGGCGCTCTTTGATCCGCCCAGATGTGATCAGACGCGATGGTGGGAAATCAGGGTTTCGGTTCATCGGCGTGCATTTCCGGCGCACTTCACGCGGGCGAGGGGAGCGCGCTGGAGCGATCAGATGGAGGAAGTCCGTCTGTGGCCCGTTGCAAGCGTTAGATAGTGGACTTTCTCCGGTACCTTTTAACTCCGGATCTTCAGCCGGACGCGACGAGTTGGCAACGGGTGCATGACTCTTGCCAGATGTGCCCGTTTGATCGTACCCATAAACGCCGCCCGGCATCCGTGAGTATCCTGCAGCAACATCTGCGTGTGATCGGAGCCAAGGTGTTGTAACGCGACGAGTTGGCAACGGGTGCATGACTCTTGCCAGATGTGCCCGTTTGATCGTACCCGTAAACGCCGCCCGGCATCCGTGAGTATCCTGCAGCAACGTCTGCGTGTGATTGGAGCCAAGGTGTTGTATTGTTGTTGTGTCGTTGTATTGTTGTTGTATCCTCTTTCACCAAGCCAGTATCGCTTAAGAATCCATTCATTCCGTTTGCTCCATTGGTTTCAAAAAGGACTGGGGCAAGTCTGTCAGTGTAATGATAGAATTAGGGTTGCCATCTGTGGGTTGGGAAATACCTGGAGATTTTGGGGGTGGAGCCTGAGGAGGGCGGGATTTGGTGAGGGGAGGGACTCAGTGGGATATAATGCTATACAGCTCACCTTCCAAAGTGGCCATTTTCTCCAGGTGAGTTGATCTCTATCACCTGGAGATCAGTTGTAATCCCAGGAGATCTCCAGCCACCACTTTGAGGTTGGGCAACCCTAGAGAGAAGGTATGTTCATGATGCCGTCTCAGTACCCCACCTCCCCTCTACACATCATTGTTTGGTGGGGAAAATACATCATGTTAGTCACACAACAATGTGCTCTTATGTGTTACAGGGAATGGGGACAATTCAGCACAGGGCGGTTGTCTTCAGGGGGAATCCATATTGACCACAACATATGGTCCACCCAATGCTCCCTCTAAGCTGTGGAGCCTTGTGAGCAAAGATTCTACTTTGTGAGCTCCTGGCATTCAAGTTGTGAGCGAGCGATTTGGCTCCTGCATAAACTAGTGTGCTCCCTAGCCATCCTTCCTGAGCTAGGGCAAAAATGTGTGAGCCGGAGGCTCAAAAACTGAGCTGGCTCACACTCACTCAGCTTAGAGGGAGCACTGGCTCCACCGTGTATAATTTTGGAATTGCTCGAAGCAGCACCTACCTTGGCCTTCAAGACTCATGACAACGGGAACGTCTTTACTCTAGGACTATACGAAAAATATATTCGTGTCTCAAGAATCCTGGCGTGAAAAACAGAAGGCGTTGCTACCCCTTCACAGCAGAGACAAAGTTCAGTTTCAGAAAACAAACTCCAAGCGGTCAGGGAGGACCGAGTGCTGTCTGGGTTTTGTAATGGAGCTGCCTGTTGGCTAATTAGGCAGACAGATGGGAGCCACAACCAAACTGGGAATTAGGGAGCAGGGGAGGAAAGCTGATGGAGGGAGAAAGAGGAGTTATTCTTTGGACTAATAAAAGATATGCAGATTCCAGCCAGTTCTGGCTAGTCCTTTTATGGCAGTCATCTTTCACTGTAGCGAGCCCCGTTTCCTCTTGAGAGATAGCCCAGAGAATCACGACACCTCCGGGTTCCAAAGGCTGCTCCTATGGAAAAACGCCCCCCAAAGGCCTCTTCATCATGGGTAGGGTCATTAAATAGGCTTGCTGGGGGACTCTTATTTCAGTGGAACAAGCACTAACTGCTGAGGACCCAGTTTTTCCGACTGAGTGTAGGGTTGCATTTTATCCTGGAACACAACTTCCCTAATGACGATACTAATTCACACTCCTCGAGCATGAAAGTGGGCTAGGAGATCTCCGGAGAGAGAACATAAGAAGAGCCCTGGTGGACCAGGCCGGTGGTCCAACTAGTCCAGCATCCTGAGAACATCAGGAGAGCCCTGCTGGATCAGGCCAGTGGTCCACCTAGTCCAGCATCCGAAGAATATAAGAGCCCCGCTGGATCAGACCAGTGGTCCATCTAGTCCAGCATCTTAAGAACATA
>NW_015167068.1:78641-105395 GCF_001447785.1 Gekko japonicus
CCTGCTGAATCAGACCTGTGGTCCATCTAGTCCATCATCCTAAGGAGGCAAGAAGAGCCCTGCTGGATCAGACCAGTGCTCCATCTAGTCCAGCATCTCAAGAACATAAGAAAAGCCCTGCTGGATCAGACCATAGACTAATAGAATGTTGGAAGGGACCTTGTAGGTCATCTAGTCCAACCCCCCGCACTCTGCAGGAGCATAGCCGAAAGATAGCCCTACAACATACCCGAAAGATGGTCGTCCAGCATCTGCTTGAAAACGTCCAGTAAAGGAGCATCCACCACCTTCCGAGGCAGACTGTTCCACTGCTCAACCACTCTTACAGTTAGGAAGTTTCTCCTGATATTTAGCCGGTAACGACTCCCTTGTAATTTCCACCCATTAGACCTAGTCTTGCAATCCGGAGCAAGAGAAAATAGATCTGCTCCATCTTCTACATGACAGCCCTTCAAATACTTGAAGACTGCAATCATGTCCCCTCTAAGCCTTCTCTTTCCCAGGCTAAACATACCCAACTCTTTCAGCCTTTCAGTGGTCCATCTAGTCCAGCATCCTAAGAACATTCGAATCACCCTGCTGGATCAGACCTGCTGTTGATCTAGTCTAGCATCCTCTCTCACACAGTGGCCAACCGGTTCCTCTGGAGGTTCAACAACAGGGCATAGAGGCTGAGGCCTTCCCCTGATGCTGTCTTCTGGCTCTGGGATTCAGAGACTTATCGCCTCTGGATGTGGAAGTTCCTTTTGGTCATTGTGGTGACTAACCACTGATAGACTTATCCTCCATGAATCTGTCTAATCCCCTTCTAAAGCTGTCTGTGCCTGTGGTCATCCCTACATCCTCTGGCAGCAAATTCCACGTTTTAACCACTCTCTGTGTAAAGAAGTAAAAGTATCTAGTTGGCAGTGCCAGAACTACCCAGGACAAATGGTTGAAGCTTTCCCGGTTTCCTTGGAGGAAAGGATTGGATAAAAATGTGCTAATGCAGAAAAGCATCCAATAAACATATCACATTCAATAAAACCCATAAACCCAACAGTGGCAAACAACATTAAAACAATAAAAGCCTCAATGGCTAACATTCAATTTAGCAAGCTGATCAAATAGCCAGTATTTTATAAAAAGCTTATGATTTAGTTCAGTCTGTAAGTGCTTCCTTGATATAAGCCTTAGATTTCAGGCACTACAAACCAGGTCCCTGGCCTTGACCAGGTGTTTTGTCAATACCAATAATAATAAAAAAGGAGAGATGAAAAGGAATGCGGGAGGGGGGACTGGAAGCAAAGTAAATTATTCTTCGATTGGAAAGTTTGTCAGTGTTTCCTATTAGTCATCGGACGCGCACTTTGCAGAGAAAAAGAAAACAACTGCCAGTAATATTTGGTTAGAGCAATAGCTAGGTCTTGACAGATGCCACGTCACTTGCCAAAACCAACAACAACAGCCTTACTGAGTGTGTGTCTGTGTGTGTGTGTGTGTATGTGACAGAGGTTAAAACAGCAGCTTGGCAGCTTTGGTTCTTTGGCTGGTCCCTTTATTGCATACATTCAATACTTCCAGGACTGTGCTGAATTAGCAGAGCACAATTGTCAATTGGACTAATAGGATACTTGCCCTTGGCCATCGGACAGCCATGCTGATTCTGTGGACTCAGGCAGATCATGAGAGGGGAGGGCAGGAAGGGCTTGCCTCAGTGCTTAGTTCTTGTGGCCCTTCCTCACACACCCAAGGAAATGCTGATTGCCACTTTGGGGTCTGGAAGCAATTTTCCTCCAGGCCAGTTTGACTGGAGATCCTGGAGGTGTTTTGTCATCTTCTGGGTGTGGAATAGTGCTCACTGGGGGGGTGGTATTTGTGAATTCCCTGCATTGCGCAGGGGCTTGGACTAGGTGAGCCTGGAGGTCCCTTCCAAGTCTACGATTCTATGATTCTATGACTCCAGACTTTGCTCTCCTAGGCAACTCCTGTCTCCAACGTAATGCTATAGGTCAAGTCTACAGCTGTCTTCCTCTCCGTCCCTGGACCCTTACCTCCAAAACCTTGCATGATTTTGTCCCCTCCTACATCTTCCCATTCTCATGCATTCTTGCGTGTAAATTTATGGTCCAGCTATGCTACCATCAGGAGAAAGGGTGGAGTCATCTGAAGGCACAGGAAACTAGATGTCCCCTAGGCCTTCAGATGACTCCACCCTTTCTCTGCTACTGCCCCCTAGATAGCTCAGGCTAGCCTGATCTCATCAGATCTCAGAAGCTAAGCAGTGGCTGAGCTCAGACTGGCAGGTTGGGGGGCTTAGAGCATGCCACTGATTCCTCCGTCACATTTTGTGATCAGACTTGCACCCTGATCCAGCCTCACTGTGCACTTCGTCCATGGTTGAGCGCTCAGACTGGCAGGTTGGGGGGCTTAGAACATGCCACTGATTCCACCGTCACATTTCGTGATCAGACTTGCACCCTGATCCAGACTCACGGTGCACTTCGTCCATGGTTGACCATTCGGATAAGTGCTGCATGTCAACCATGGAGTGTGCAGTCTGGTTTTAACTTAAAAAAAATAATAACAACTTTGATTTTTTTTCTGAGAACATTTCTTGGGTGTGCATGTGTGCAAATGCGCACATCCTCTACTATTTTAAAACAAAATATGGCAAAAAGGGAAGTAAAGGTTCACACTTCTGAACTGGTTTGAGTGTGCACCTGGGGTGTTCAGACATCCGGAAATGCAGAATCAATGTGCAGAGACCCGTAAGCATCTGATTGTCTCTGGTGGCTATTTACTCCGTATCCAATTCGTCATATGACGGGGTGCGTACGACTGGGGAACGGTTGCCAGATATGAATGTGTGAATGAGCCCAGTTAATCCATTTGGGTAAAGCAACTATATTGGGCCAAACTGCCCATCTGACCACAGACAATGTCTGCTCTGGTTCATACTTTGATGGGAGACCACCGAAGAAGTCTAGGCAGTGGCAGGCAATGGCAAACCACCTCTGAACATCTCTTGCCTTGAAAACCTTGCAGGGTCGCCATAAATCAGCTGTGACTTGACAGCGGGGGGGGGGGGAACAAGCAAAAACCTGGAACTCCATAAGAACATAAGAGAAGCCCATGTTGGATCAGGCCAATGGCCCATCCAGTCCAACACTCTGTCACACAGTGGTCAAAAACACCAGGTTCCATCAGGAGGTCCAGCAGGACACCAGGGCACTTTGTGATGCCGTTCAAAGCTGTTCTCCAAACACACCTTTTCTTTGAGACCTTTGACAATACTGTGCGTTATGTGCCATCAGGTTGCTTCCAACTTGTGATGACCCTATGAATTAACGACCCCTGAAACATCCGATTGTTAGCATCCTTGCTCAGCTCTTGCAAACTGAGGGCTGTGGCTTCTTTGAGTGAGTCAGTCCATCCTATGCTGGGTCTTCCTCTTTTCCTACTGCCTTCAACTTTTCCTAGTATCTCTGTACACAAAGATTCGCTTCCACCCACACCCCATCTGGGATCTGTGTTAAGCATACATGCACAAACAAAGAACTGGTACATTTCTGCGAATTTAACATTGTTTACTGTGATTATTTTACTGGGGCTCTTTCTTTTCCACTTCAGTTTTTCCTAAGAACTTCACTCCATATCATATGAATTTGAGTCATGCCTTTCAGGGCCTGCGGTGCAGAAATAACTGACAAATGAGGTCTAAGATGCCAAATGGCTACCCAGCCCTGTTTTGTAACACTTCCCCGTTGTTCTCTTTAAGCTAGGTGGGGCACTTGTGGCTACCAAGAAAAATGTCCAGATTCAAGTCATAAAATGCCACTGATTTTTGAAGAAGAGGAATTCCCCCACCACCACCAAGGTTAATCGAGGAGGAGGAAGAAGAAGAAGAAATTTGATTTATACCCCGCCCTTCACTCGGAGTCTCAGAGCAGCTTACAATCTCCTTTCCCTTCCCCTCCCCACAACAAGACACCCTGTAAGGTAGGTGGGGCTGAGAGATCTCTTTTGAGGACTGCTCATGAGAGAACAGCTCTGAGAGAACAGTGGCTTGCCCAAGGTCACCCAGCGGGCTCCATGTGGAGGAGTGGGGAATCAAACCCGGTTCTCCCCAATTAGAGTCTGCACTCTTAACCATTAAACCAAACTGGCTCTGAATATTCTGAACTCCCATTTTTTCCCCATCTCCAATCCAAGAACCACAGAACGAATAATGTTCCTCCCACAGAAAGCAGCCCCTGACAAAGACTACCATGATTCATTTCCAGTCGGGATACTCCAACATGTATTGAGCAGCTTAATAGCCTAGACTAGCCCAAGCTCATCAGAGTTCAGAAGATAAGCAGGATTGGCCATAGTTAGTATTTGAATGGGAGAACACCAAAAAAGACAGGGATTGCTATGCAGAGGCAGGCCCTGGCAAACCACCACTGAACATCTCTTGCCTTGAGAGCCCCATGAGGGGTCACCAGAAGTCGGCGGTGTCTTGGCAGCACTTAATTATTATTGGCTTAATTAATATAGGCTCAAAGCCAGTGATCGCTGCCGCCCATCCCCAAGATCGTCTCACCCCCCCAGACGATGTGTCAGATCTTATGCTCTGCAGCCTGCGTGCCCATACAAAAGTAAAGTTTGCGCAACTGTGCTGCTGGACTTCTTGCCTGTCATGTTGTGTTTATTGTCACCGGGAGGCTAAGTTCTAAAGGATTGTCTCCAGCACTTTTTGTGACATGCATGTGTTTGTGACAGTGACAAGAAAGGGAATGTGACACAACGGATGTCTCTTTATCTGAGGTGGCTTATGCCAACATTCGTTTCTCCACCTGAGGGGCGGAATATCTTTTCTGCTTGACATGGTCCTTCACTTCAGCAGATTTCAAGACAGTAGAAATCATATTTTGGGATGCTGCTAGCTACGAGAGCAGGGCCTTCACTTCACGTCTGTGTTCCGATCGAGTTGGGACTCTTGTCAGCTTATGAGCCTGTCCCCCCAGACTTCCCTCCATTTCCAAGCCCTAAAAACAACAACAACAATGAAAACAAGTTCTCAGCTAAACATTAGGAAGAACTTCCTGACAGTTAGAGTGGTTCCTCAGTGGAACAGGCTTCCTCGGGAGGTGGTGGGCTCTCCTTCTTTGGAAGTTTTCAGACAGAGGCTAGATGGCCATCTGACAGCAATGCAGATTGTGTGACCGTAGGCAGATCATGAGAGGGAGGGCAGGAAGGGTTGCCTCAGTGCTTAGTTCTTGTGGCCCTTTCTTACACGCCCAGGGAAATGCTGATCGCCACTTTGGGGTCAGGAAGCAATTTTCCTCCAGGCCAGTTTTGTCAGGGATCCTGGAGGTTTTTTTTTTTTTCTGGGCATGGAACAGGGGTCCCCGGGGGGGGGGGGTATTTTCGAATTTCCTGCATTGTGCAAGGGGTTGGACTAGATGACTCTGGAGATCCCTTCCAACTCTATTATTCAATTCTCTGTTGGAAACCTGATTTGCTAGGGTATCATATTCTCTTGGAATGTGATATTTGATGCCTAGATATTACAATCAGGTCCATATATGGGTATTTCATCACTTGATCGATAAGAACACAAGAATACCCCTGCTGGATCAGACCGCAGTGCTATCTGGACCAATGTTCTGTTCCTCAGAGTGGTCTACCAGATGATTCCAGGAATCCCAGGGGCATAGTATGATGGCATCAAAACTGCACAAAGCAGTTACTTGCATGAGGGAATGTACCAGCACAGCTCAAACACTGTGGATTGGGTATTCATATCAACTCAGACACAACAGTCTACAGGGGAGCCAACCTACACATTCATGTGGGATTCGGCAAATTTTAAGCAATCAAGATGAGGAATGTGAATTGCAACTGATAATGAAGCTCAAGACAATGCATCCACCTGGACTGAATCGAGACCAAGGTTTCCTGTTTCATTACCAGTACTGATTTCTCCACATCTGCTACGTATTTCACACCTAATCCAATCACACCAGCTATTGTCATGCACACCTAATTGAACGTCAAGTTTAGCCCAAACGTCACTTTAGGGAAATGTGGTAGCCAATCCAGAGATGAGTGCAATCCACCCCTTGCACGTCCTCGTCAGGTTTGGATCATTTCGGCCCGCTCAGCCTAGAGGAGGTTGACAGATTGCTAGCAGGTGTACACCCAACCACGTGCAAACTTGATCCGTGCCCTTCCTGGCTCATTAAAGCAGGCCACGAGGGGTTTCGAGGTGCCCTTAGGGAGATTATCAAGTCTCTATCGGAGGGACAGTTCCTGGGGGCATTCAAGGAAGCGATGGTCCGCCCTCTTGAAAAAACCATCTTTGGACCTGGCCGAATTGGCCAACTACCGGCCAGTCTCCAATTTGCCCTATTTGGGCATATTAATCAAGAAGGCGGTGGCAGTACAGCTGCAGGGCTTTCTGCATGACACTTCTGTATTAGATCCCTTCCAGTCTGGCTTCTGCCTGGGACAGAGGACGGAGATGGTGCTGGTCGCTCTTACTGATGACCTCCAAAGGCACCTGGATCGGGGCAGTTCGGCAGCACTGATGTTGTTGGACCTGTCGGCTGTGTTCGACATGGTCGACCACCAGTTGCTGACCCACTGCCTCGCCGACATGGGGACACAGGGGCTCATCTTACAATGGCTTGTCTCCTTCCTCCAGGGTCGGGGACAAAGGGTGATGCTAGGGGAACAGCAGTCCATGAGACACCCGCTTGAATGTGGGGTGCCTCAGGGGGCGGTGCTTTCCCCGATGTTGTTTAACATCTATATGCACCCCCTTGCCCAGGTTGCTCGGAGGTATGGGTTGGGTTGTCATCAGTATGCTGAGTGATGACACTTAGCTCTATCTGATGTTGGGCGGCCGGTCAGACTCCAGACTGGAAGATCTGGACCAGGTGCTGCAGGCCGTGGCTGGTTGGCTCAGGCTGAGTCGGCTGAAGCTAAATCCGGTGAAGACAGAGGTCCTGTGTTTGAGTCGCGGTGGCACAGGGCTGGGGATCCTACTCCCGACCTTTGATGGGGCGCCACTGGTGCCAGCGTCGGAGGTTAGAAGTTTGGGAGTGCTCCTGGACCCCTCCTTGACAATGGAGGCCCAGGTAGCAGCCACTGCAAAGTCTGCCTTTTATCATCTTCAGCAGATTGAGCAGTTGGTTCCCTTCCTTGACCGTGGTGACCTGGCTACAGTGATCCATGCGACAGTCACCTCGAGATTAGACTACTGTAACGCTCTCTACATGGGGCTGCCCTTGTCGCAAATCCGGAAGCTGCAGCTAGTGCAGAATGCCACAGCGAGGCTGTTGATGGGCCTCCCGCGTTGGGAGCACATCCAGCCTGTGCTTAGGTCACTGCACTGGCTGCCAATAGCATACCGAATTTACTTCAAGGTGCTGGTACTTACCTTTAAAGCCCTATATGGCCAGGGTCCAGCATACCTGAGGGACCGCCTTTCCCCATATATACCCCAGAGAGCACTACGGTCGGGGTCGCAACATCGATTAATCATTCTGGGCCCAAGAGATGCCAGGCTTACCGCTACCAGGGCCAGGGCCTTTCCTGTGGCGGCTCCTTACTGGTGGAATGAGCTTCCGGAAGAGATCAGGGCCCTGCGGGGCCTCTTGCAGTTCCGCAGGGCCTGTAAGATGGAGCTCTTCCACCAGGCATTCAATTAGGAGCCGCCACCATGACCATCAACTATGCTACATGAACATCTGTAGCACTGTGTCATGCCTGCCCTCGATCCGGCACCTGGGAACTCTGAAAAGGATGACTCCGTGCCTTTAACATTATCAGAGGCACGAGAGTCCTTGTCAAACCTAAGTGCTGGAGAGGATGAATACCAAACCCCAGGACAGCTTGCACCTGAAGCCAATCAGGCAGTGCCTGGCCCCAGCAGCACGCCACCCGATTCTCCGCCACCTGTCAACCAGCTGAGGAATCAGAGACGCCGGGACTTGGCAACCAGACGCAAGGAGGCACGCTTGTGCAGTTGGAGAACAATGAGCCCGGAGTTCTAGCAGAATCAAGGACTGCGCAAGGCAGTGCTACTGAGTTAATGACCCAGCACGCTATTTGAACAGGTCGCTGACTGCTGGCAAATTGTGCTGGCAAACTAGTCCTTCGGACCAGAAGCTCTGCACCTCTGACGCTGTTCCTGAGATCCCGTACTGACTGACTTCCCGGTTCCTGAATCCAGTCCACGTTTTGACGACTCTCTGGCTCTTGATCCTCGGCTCTGCTCCCTGACATTCGATGCTCGCTTCTCTGGACTCCGACCCTTGGTAACGCTCTGACTATGGCTTGGCACATTGGCGTCTCTTATGTTCTTATGTTCTTATATCTTAGAGCACAGAACCTAAAAAAGGTTAGTCAAGAATAGAAGAGGGCCAACTCTAAAAATCTAATTATAAAACATACAAAAATATACATGTATTTATTCAACATAAATTAAAATAACAAACAAGGGCCCAATCCTACCTCATAAACAAATATAAAAACATACAAGGGCTAATAAGATAGACCTAACGCGTTTCGGCCTTTACAAGCCTCAGAGGTCTAATACAGACAGAACATGTTGGCTGATATGCAAAAATACATACAATCATACATATATGGAATAAAGACCAGAAACCAATTGTTCCAAAGTTTAACCACTGGGCAGAGAAAAGAAATACAAAAATACAAATGAAGCCTCCAGTGTAATCACCTGTCCAGTAGTACTTCTCTCTGGTCAACTGTATATTCTTCTGAGATTGTCAGGTTCTGAATTCTAGGTTTAGGTTCAGTCTTTTCCCCCTTTTTTCTTCTTTGTCATATCTATATCTTAGAGCACGCCATCTAATTTTAAGGAATTGTTAATACTGCGAGCACTTTAAATGTAAGAATGTTTTAAGCTGTTTTAAAATGTTTTAAAGTTTTATGTTGTCTAGGTACATTGTACCGACCTCTGTAAGCCGCCCTGAGCCTGCCCGCAGGGAGGGCGGGGTATAAATACAAATAATAAATAAATAAATTGTTTTTTAATTGATACTAGTTATTTAACGCAAAGAGTCGGACTCGACTGTGCGACTGAACAACAACAAAGTTATTTAACCCACCTCAAAATTAATGCATATTATGGGACCTTTCATATTTGCCATCAGTTTTACCTCAAAAGAACAACACTCACCGCAATGAGTAAAACCTGAATGTATTTTGCCAAAAGTCATGCGTGTACACAATGCACACATTACTTAAACAATTCTGCTTTTCAGGTTTTTACCATATACTTTTTAAAGTAATGTATGTATTGTATACATGTAATTTTTTTGGCAAAATACATTCAGGTTTTACTAATCACGGTGAGTGTTGTTCTTTTGCAGTTTAATTCAGTGTGAACTCTGTTTTGTTTATTCTATTGTCAATTTTACCTCAGGCAAGATCTGGGTGCCGATTCTTATACAGCCCTGAAGAACATTCCAGAAGGCGTACATGTGGAGAGATGGGTGGCACAATGTCTGAGGCTGGAGAAAAAAAAATCCCTTCAGAGGGAAAGCTCTGAAAGCAGAAAAGGCCCGTTAATAGGCAGAGGATACGAGAGTGGCAGATGCCACGCGCCAGTTTGAACGGAAGCCATATTGAACCCATAACATTTTAACATTGTGTGGAGAGAGACATTTAATACCGTGTTAAATTTTGAAAGCTCTGGGATTGATATGCAGAGCAAAGGCCGGATGCAAGCAATATATATCAAGGAGGCCTGGCAGGTCTCTTCTTCTCATTGGCAGCAGTTTTTTTAAAAATACCCGGGTGTCATAAAAGCGGTGTCCTTGATTTGTGTTCCCGTGTGCCAATTCGGCATCAATCAAGCAATTGGATGGCTATCAGCAGCGCTATTTGATAGGATTCAGAAAACAGATAAACAATGAATAGGAAAGCAATTGGGTCATTACAATAAAAATATATCCAGACCCAAAATATCTCTCTCCATTATCCTTTTTTTTAAAAATGGACTTGGCCCCTTGCCTCCATTATAGCTGGCAGAAAAGGAATATTTTGTGCAATGGATCCAATGATCCATTGAAACGGAGAGGCTCACACAAAGCTGGCCATCGCTGTTACCGAGGGGGGAAATTATGTCAAATCCACAAATAGCAGGCCAAAATAGCATACTGGAAACTGGGGTTCCCAACTTGCAGTTGGGGCCTGGAAATCTCCCAGAATTCCGACTGATCTCCAAACTAGTTCAGTGCCCCTGGAGAAAATGGCTACTTTGGAGAACAAACCCTGTGGCATTATTATTAGACTAGGAGTATGGCCCATTGTGGGAAGAAATACAAAGAACTCTAGAAGGAAGCTCCAGATGAGTGTCCCGGCTGTGGCTGGTGGGGTGGCAGAGGGAAGGGGAAAATAGAGGGAGGCAAGCCATGTTTCTTTCCTTCTGCTTAGCTATAAGGCAGGACTGTCTCAAGTCATTTTGCTGCCCCAAGTGGATGACCTTGGGCAAGCCACAGTTCTCTAAGAGCTGTTTTCTCAAGGGCAGTTCTCTCAGAGCTCTCTCAGCCCCACCTATTTCACGGGGTGTCTGTTGTGGGGAGGGGAAGGGAAGGGAATTGTAAGCCACTCTGAGACCCCAAACGAAGGATAGGGCATGAATCCAATCTCTTCTTCTTCTCCAGAGGAATTGACCTTGGTCACCCGTAGATCAGTTGTAATAGCAGGAGACCTCCAGGTTCTACCTGGAGATTGGCAGCCCTACAATTACCTGATCTCAAACCTGTTTTTCGTTTGGTTATAAAAGACCATCCATGCTTTGATACAGCCATTCAAAAGATAGGTGCAATTGACTCTTCCAGCTTCCACAAAGGAGAATTATTCTTGGGCTCAATTATGGCAAATAAGAGAAGTGTTCTTTTTCTTTTTTAAGTGTTAGAATTCTTGGCAGACTTCAAATTTTAAAAGACAGTTGATACAGCCAAAAAACAATGCATCACTCGGTAGAGCGGCAATCGGTGGAGCTGTTTTCCCTTGGCACATTTCTATTCAGGCTATATATATATATATAAACACACACACATACACACACATACCTGCATATATTCCATCCTCAGCACTTTGTTTGTCTTTCCTTGACGTTCATTTTGCCTTTGTGCACGTACTCTGGAAATGCCATTCGGAACATACAGACCTTCGTTGACAGTGTTTTGCCTTTCCTCCAGTCACCTCATCGTCTGCCCCAGACTTCCATAGATACTGTTTTGACATTATTCTCCCTTGTACAGATTTGTGGCAATATTGTCTGGCAGTGCATTACATTATGTAGAGTTTGGGGTGGATTTGAACAAAAAGGAACAAGATGTGAAGACTGTGTGAAAGTGTTAACATTTGAAGGAGGGGAAAAACACCAGTTTGGTGTAGTGGTTAAGTGCATGGACTCTATTCTGGGAGAACCGGGTTTGATTCCCCACTTGTACCTGCTGGATGACCTTGGGCAAGCCCTAGTTCTGGCACAGCTGTTCTTGAAAAAGAGCAGTTTCTGTAAGAGCTCTCTCAGCCCCACCTACCTCACAGGGTGTCTGTTGTGGGGAGGGGAAGGGAAAGGAGTTTGTAGGCCACTCTAAGACTCCCTTGGGTAGAGAGCCAGTTTGGTGTAGTGGTTAAGTGTGCGGACTCTAATCTGGGAGAAATGGGTTTGATTCCCCACTCCTCCACTTGCACCTGGCTGGATGACCTTGGGTCAGTCACAAGCTCTGGCACAGCTGTCCTTGAAAAAGAGCAGTTTGTGTCAGAGCTCTCTCAACCCCACCCACTTCACAGGGTGTCTGTTCTGGGGAGGGGAAGGGAAAGGAGTTTGTAAGCCGCTCTGAGACTCCAAGCGAAGGGTGGGGTATAAATCCAATCTCTTCTTCTTCTTCTTCTTCTTCTTCTTCTTCTTCTTCTTCTTCTTCTTCTTCTTCTTCTTCTTCTTCTTCTTCTTCTTCTTCTTCTTCTTCCATGGTTTCTTACCACACTGTTAATGATTTCCCCCAGTCCTGCATGCCACAGCCCCCACCCGGCTTGCAA
The DNA here is from genome assembly GCF_001447785.1 of Gekko japonicus. Lineage (NCBI taxonomy): Eukaryota > Metazoa > Chordata > Lepidosauria > Squamata > Gekkonidae > Gekko > Gekko japonicus. The sequence goes on from NW_015167068.1 coordinate 90,693, forward strand.
AAAGACCCTTTAAAGCAGGGGTGTCTAACATAAGGCCCAGGGGCCGGAACAGGCCCATCCAGGGCTCTCACCTGACCTGTAAGCAACTGGTATGTATGGAAATGTAAGGTACTCCCCCTTTTATGATGTCCCTTGGGGAAAAAACTAGTCTTGCATGTGATTAAGTACATTTACTGGGGCTTTTGTGGGTTCCCCAGTAAATGGATTGCTTTCACTGCTAGGAATCAATTGCTTTTGTTTGTATTTTGAGTTTAAAAGAATATTGTTAATTGGGTTTGCCTGTGTCCTTTATAAAGTTTATATCTCCTGTACCTGGCATTAAATTTTGTGGCACACATGGCCTGGCCCGACAAATGGATATCTTTGTCAGAACCGGCCCTCATAACAAATGAGTTTGACACCCCTTTTTGCGAGCTGAGTGTGTGGCCCACGACGGCCCCCCTCCCTCTCTCCTGCTAGATTTAAAGGACCCTCCAACTGGTCGGCGGGCCATATGGTACCTGCCAATCGGCTGAAGCCCGTTCAATCGGGCAGGAGGGAAGGGAAACGGGTGGGCTGGTGGGTGGTCACTCTAGGGGGTGGGGCTTAGGGGCATCCCCGCCCACCCCTGGAACTCCCCCCAAATCCCCCTGCTGGAGCGATGAGGGGATGTGGCAACCCTAAAGGTGCCACTGGACTCAAAACTTTGTTCTCAATTCTTTACCAGTTAAGGGGTTGCCCCACCATGTAACCTCTTTGCCTCATCAGCAGTTGTGTGCGCTTTCAAGTCACAGCTGACTTAAGGGGACCCCATAAGGTTTTCAAGGCAAGAGATTGCTTTGCCATTGCCTGCCTCCACGTCACAACCCTGGTCTTCCTTAGAGGCCTCCCATCCAAATACTAGCCAGGGCTGACCCTACTTAGCTCCCGAAAACTGACAAGATTTGGCTAGCCTGGGTCATCCAGACTGGGGCTGCTAGGGCTGCCAAGTGGGGGCGGGGAAACCCCCGCTTTAAAGGCCCGATTTTCGCCGCAGCGGAATCGGGCCCCGGGGGGAACTCCGCTCCCCGAAGCTGCGTCACCAGAGGTGACGCACGACCTAGAGCACGTTGGGAACGTGGCCCAGATCGTCGGTGGGGAAACCACTTCCCCCCCCCCCCCGCCGATCTGGGCCACGCCCCCAACGTGCTCTACGTCATGCGTCACTTCCTGCAATGTTCCGGCGGCGCGCGCGCTTGTCCCGCAGCAGCTCCCGGACTGATTCAACGCTCCCCCGCCAGTGAGTCAAAAAGACTTGGCAACCCTACTGGGGCTACCAGCAGTTACTGAGTCTGAATATCACTCTTTATAAACTAGAAACAACACATTTGGAATGAATAAAACATGAACAGGGAATGCCTGATCACTTAATAAAGAACGGTTGCGTACATCCAAAACACTCCGAAAGATGGCTATCTGTTGCAATGTTCATCAGACCCCAGAGCAAGTGTGTTTGCTGCCTGTACTGATAAACATCAGAAGCAATCTTTATTTAGACGGCCTTTCCTCTGTCTGCTTGACTCCATAGTTCTTAAGCTAAACTATACTTATCTGACATTTTTAGATAGGGAGAGTTACAATCCCAAGAGGTATCAGACTGTAGCCCTTTTGAAGCCAATATGCTCGTTCTGTTCCACAGCAGGCAACGATCTGGACTGGGGTCCCTCAGCGTGGTGCCTGTGGTCGCCATGGAAACCATCAACGCCTTTCCTGGTGACCGCCAAGTGTTTTTAGAAATTGGGTGGTTCCAGGTGAGGCTTTTATGCAGCAGGGCTTCTGATTGGCCATTGGAAGTTTGATTGGCTGTGCAGATTCTTTAAAAGTTCTTTCCCCACCACCACAGCACATAGACATTGACTGTGTGACTGAAGGTAAGCTGTGGCAGCCATTTTGTGTCTGGCTGACTTCTTGTGGCAGCCATTTTACAGCAGCCATTTTATGACTGCACCCACCATACTGTGTTAGAATTCCAAATGTGCCTGCAGCCTTAGAAGGTCTGAAGATCCCTGATCATCAGAGGACAACGAAGAAGGAAAAGAACTGGATTTATACCCCGCCCTTCACTCAACAATTTCTTTTTGCTAGTCCTGTTTCTTACCTCTAATTCCAGCCAGATCACATCTAAACAAAACTGTTTTGAGGCAAAACGTTGTAAAGTAGTTGTGTAGTTCTTTACACAACAAGTGATTAAAATGTGGAATGGCCACAGGCATAGACTGCTTTAAAAGGGGATTAGAAAGATTCATGAAAGATAAGTATCAGTGCTTACTAGCCATGGTGACTAAAGGGAACCTCCACATTCAGAGGTGCCAGGTGGCAACATCAGGGGCTCTTCTTATGTTCTTACATTCTTAAGCATGCTTTTGGGCTAACGTTTTGTGGTACCAAAGCCCACAGCCCACTGTTCCCCTCAAGAACGATGACACTGCATCTCTCCACAACCACCTTCTCATGTAAACTAAACCGACATATGCTGCTTTGCTTTAGACCACGCAGTGAGCTTCGGGCCTGGTGCTAAGAATCAGCGGAGGGGGTGTTAAGCCTCACTTTTGAGTGTCACTCTGAAGATGTCAGATGAATGCTCACGCGGGCACCTGAAAAAGTTTCCTAAGATCAAAAAACAAGCAAGAGGTGAGTAGGGTCACCAACTCCGGGCTGAGAAATTCCTGGGGATTTGGGGGTGAAGCCTGGGAGAGGAGGTGTTGTGTCTTGCCATTGACATGTAATGTAAAGCTTGAAACCTCAGCCGAATTGTAATCTGGAACAACACCATTGGTTGAAGCATGTACAGTAACCAATGAAATGTAAGAGTCTGTGCTGGAGGGAAGACTAATGATTGGACATTACTCCTACAAAGGAGTAAAATGTTGGACAAATTAACTTCAAAGTTACAATACTTCTCTCATTACAAGATGCGCAAATATGAATACTGATTTCTCGCCAATCTCTTACGTTTGTGCTTATGTGTATCTAATTTAACGATGGAAGCCACTTTGCTCCAGCGCATACATGTTCACATCACCAAGCCCGCCTCTCATTAAAACGCATTTTTCTTCTTCCCCATCTTTCACATCACAATTTATTTGTTGTAACAATTGCCTGTCAGTGGTAAGATACACAGTTCAGGAGACTGAAGCTGGTAAACGATGTGCCACTGTTCAGTTAGTCATTTCTTCTGTGCCAAGGCGGGCAGCTTGGCATTTAACACAGACGGCATCATTTTGGTGTCCTTACTAGGAAAATTACCTTTCACTTTATCCGGTAGGACCTGTAATTGGTATGACTTTAGTAACACCAAACATGACATTTAACTGAATCACAACGTGCCATTTGGTTGGGTTGGGGTTTGGGGGGGGGGTGGTTTTTTTTTTGTAAACTTATTCTGCCAAGGATGTGAGTCACTCGTCCTCAAAATTTGTAATCTGCATGCTCTAAAGAACAAATTGATACCACACCCATGTTTGTGTCACTAAGAGTCTCATGAGATTCCATTGGCTGTTAAGACTACATCATCATATTTTTACAGTAAGAGTAGTTCAGGAGTGGAATCGGCTGCCTTGGGAGGTGGTGATCTCCCCCTCATTGGCAGTCTTCAAGGAGCAGCTGGATGAACACTTGTCAGGGATGCTCTAAGCTGATCCTGCATTGAGCAGGGGGTTGGACTAGATGGCCTCTATGGCCTCTTCCAACTTAAGGATTCTGTGATCTATGACCAAAGAGTAATTAACAGTTGGAATTCACTGCCACAAGAAATGGTGGCAGCTTAGCATAGACAGCTTCAAGAGGCAACTGGATAAGTATATGGAGCAGATGTCCATCAGTGGTTAGCCACAAGGTGTAGATTGGAACACTCTGTCTGGGGCAGTGATGCTCTGTGTTCTTGGTGCTTGGGGAGCAACAGTGTGTGGAGGGGCTTCTGGAGTTCCGGCCCCACTGATGGACCTCCTGATGGTACCTGAGTTTTGGTCACTGTGTGACACAGAGTGTTGGACTGGATGGACCATTGGCCTGATCCAACATGGCTTCTCTTACGTTCTTATGATCTCCCAGTGAAAATAGCTGTGGAGCTAGTGGACCAAGGAGGGTACAAGAGAATGGTATAATACTGCCTCCTCCAGGCAACTCTTTCATTGGGAACCACCTTCTCATGTAAACTAAACCGACATATGCTGCTTTGCTTTAGACCACGCAGTGAGCTTCAGGCCTGGTGCTAAGAATCAGCGGAGACCTCCGGGTCAATCTCCCATTTCTCATTCAGCCAGTACTTAAAAAGTGTGGGATTCACTGCTAGCAAACATAGTGATTGTCAAAAGAATAGATTTCCCTTGCTCGAAAGCCAGTTGAATCCGACTCTAGGGTTGCGGTGCTCATCTCCGTTTCAAAGCCGAAGATCCAGCGCTGTCCAAAGACATTTCCATGGTCATGTGGCTGGCATGACTAGATGCTGAGGCGCACGGAACGCTGTTACCTTCCCACCGAAGTGGTCCCTATTTATCTACTTGCAATTTCTTGCTTTCGAACTACTAGGTTGGCAGGAGCTGGAACTAGAGACGGGAGCTCACTCCGTCATGCGGCACTTGGATCTCGAACTGCTGAACTACCGACCTTCCACAGCCTGCAGTTCAGCGACTTAACCACTGAGCCACCGCAGCTCCAGGGAAGAGAAAAGCGGGGTATAAAAACCAACTCGTCTAGTTCTTCATCCCAGAAGCATCTGGAGGACTGCAGAGGGTGCTGGTGAATAGGCACTAGTGTTAGTGGAAAAGTAACTCTTCCCCCATTCCTTTTGGTCCTTGTAGTATTTCTGGAGGTAAAAGGAGTACGGGGGGGCACGAAGCTCTGCTCTGCCTCCTAGAGCTTTGATGCGTTCCCCCCCCCCCCCCCCGAGCATGGCTACAGCTCCACGGGAGATCATCTGCTTGGCATGCAGGAGGTCCCAAGTTCAGTCCCCAGCATCTCCCATGAAAAAGGTTCAGGTAGTGACATGGAAGACTTCTAGTTGAGAGCCTGGACAGCCATTGCCAGCCTGAGTAAAGAACACTGAGCTTGATAGACCAGTGGTCTGGTTCTGTATAAGGCAGCTCCATGTGATTTGTGTGTGTGCACACATTTGAGAAAAGTATGCCAGTGTGGTGTAGTGGTTAAGAGTGGTAGACTCTAATCTGGAGAAGCAGGCTTGATTTGCCACTCCTCCACATGAAGCCAGCTGGGCGACCTTGGGTCAGTCCCAGTTCTCTCAGAGCTGTTCTCTCAAGGGCAGTCCTCGAGAGAGCTCTCTCAGCCCCATTTACCTCACAGGGTATCTGTTGTGGGGAGGGGAAGGGAAAGGAGATTGTAAGCTGCTCTGAGACTCCGAGTGAAGTTTGGGGTATAAATCCAGTCTCCTCTTTTTCTTCTCTTCTCTGTGCCAGGGGTTCCCAACACTGTGCCTGTAGTCTGGATATCAGTGGTAATTCCGGGAGAACTCCAGGCCCCACCTGGAGGTTGGCAGCCCTAGCACCAATTGATCACTTAGATTTTCCTCCCCTTCGAAATGTGTGCAAAGTGTTGCCCTTCATGCGCGTTCATGAGCATCTTGTGTCTGAAGGCCGACAAATATCTTCAGCAATCCTTGTGTACAGCTCATATTCAGGAATATAACCTGAAGGGAGGGCCTGTAAGATGGAGCTCTTCTGCCAAGCGTTTGAGATGCCACATTAAACGACCCACACTATGCCCTAAAATCTATTCTTGGCTCCCGGCTTACACCTGTGCCCCTATGAAAGAACCTAAGCCCTAAGGAGCCAGACGCCAGCATCTGATTTCCCAATGGTGGACAATGAGACAGTTTCTGCTGTCTTATATGTGTTGTACTTTTAAATGGTCTGACGATTTTAAATTGTTCAATTGCTTTTATTGTTTTAGTGGTGTAGTGGTTAAGTGCGCAGACTCTAATCTGGGAGAGCCGGGTTTGATCCCCCACTCCTCCACTTGCACCTGCTGGATGACCTTGGGCAAGCCATAGTTGTGCTTGAAAAAGAGCCGTTTCTGTCAGAGCTCTCTCAGCCCCACCTGCCTCACAGGGTGTCTGTTGTGGGGAGGGGAAGGGAAAGGAGTTTGTCAGCCGCTCTGAGACTCCTTTGGGTAGTGAAGGTAAAGGTAAAGGTTCCCTTGCTCGAAAGCCAGTCGAATCCGACTCTAGGGTTGCGGTGCTCATATCCGTTTCAAAGCCGAAGAGCCAGCGCTGTCCGAAGACGTTTTTGTGGTCATGTGGCCGGCATGACTAAACACCGAGGCGCACGGAACGCTGTTTCCTTCCCACCGAAGTGGTACCTGTTTATCGACTTGCAATTTCTTGCTTTCGAACTGCTAGGTTGGCAGTTGGGTAGTGAAGGGTGGGGTATAAATCCAATCTCTCCTCTTCTTCTTCTTTATTGTTTATAATGCCTATGGGCCTTGTTAGCTGCCCCAGAGCTTGCCCTGGTGTGTGTGGGGGGGACAGGGTATAAATTTAATAAACCAACCAACCAACCAACCAACCTGCCATTTGGGAAACCCAGCTGTCAGGCTGATGGATTTGACTCCAGGTGTCCCCAGTCAAAACCCCACATTCTGTCCTATGTACCAGGAATGGTTAATCCTTGTCACCAGCAGGGGGAACGTGCCATTTAGGGCTCCGAAACGACTAAAGAAACTGACCCAATCATAGAACAGCCAGGCTTTGAAATCAGGTTAGCAACATCTACTAGTATGTGTCAGAATATGCATAGAGGATTTTAAAAATAATGATCTCTGGACCGTCGTTCCCTATATTAAAAAGGCTGGGAGGGAAACAGGACCGGCTTTCCATTCAAGCTGTGTTTACTAATGTGAGCTAATAAAGTCACAGAATGTTACTTCCTATTGGACTAATGGGTATTGCATTATACTATATTAATGATATTATATATTTTTATAGCGTTGTGCTGTCTAATGCCTAGTTAGGATATGCATAGAGGAATGGGAAGATTTGCTACTCTATTAGAGTAGGAAACAGCTATAAAAGCGGGGATTTAACTGGAAAGGGAAAGAATGCAAAAGGGATATTTTTAATGAAATGGGTTGCTGGGTATAATTGAATCATGCTTTTAACTACAGTTAAGCTCAGCCCATACTTTGAAAGTGATAGCAGCAGATTGCCTCGGGAAACGAATAAAGGCATTTTAATTCCGTATACTAAGTTGAAGACCCAAGAAGTTTAGCAAACAAGCTGGGTTTTTGTATTTAATATTTTGCATACACAAGTGTCCCTATTTTCATACATACATACATACACAAGAGAAGCCAATGTTGGATCAGGCCAATGGCCCATCCAGTCCAACACTCTGTGTCACACAGTGGCCAAAAATACCTGGTGCCATCAGGAAGTCCTGCAGTGGGGCCAGGACACTAGAAGCCCTCCCACTGTTGCCCCCACCCCAAGCACCAAGAATACAGAGCATCCCTTGCCCCAGACTGAGAGTTCCTATCTATACCTTGTGCCTAATAGCCACCGATGTACCTCTGCTCCCTATGCTTATCCAATTCCCTCTTGAAGCTGTCCATGCTTGTAGCCTCCACCACCTCCTGTGGCAGTGAATTCCATGTGTTAGTCACTCTTTGGGAGAGATATATATATATATATATATATTTAAATATATAAATATATATATAAATATATATATATAGCCCTGGTATTCCTTGGAGGTCTCCCTTCCAAGTACTTGTCAGGGTCAGCCCTGCTTAGCTTCCGAGATCTGATGAGATCGGGCTTGCCTGAGCTACCCAGGTCAGGGATATATATGTATATCTGTCTCTGGTTTTTGTACTCTCTGCTTTTTATGTTGCTTTCATAACTTTGTTTGTGCTGTGTATACATTACATAATTTGACATCCAATGCACATCATTTACATGTAGGCCATGTACAACGCTCAGTTATCGACTTACCAAAAAGGTTGACTGCCATACACAGGGAAGGATTTGGTATTATTATTATTGTTGTTGTTGTTGTTGTTGTTGTTGTTGTTGTTGTTGCTGCTGCTGCTGCTGCTGTTGTTGTTGTTGTTGTTCAGAGTTACATACAGGAAGCCTATAACAATATAAAATACATAACCAAATTGATACAATAGGTATGCAAATCGATTGGGCGATCCCCCTAAATACTAATATCTAAATTTTCTATCCACCAAATCGCAGCTGGGGAGAGCTCAAAAAGCTCCATCACACGTCTCTGGAAAGCATGATGCTCATATTCCTGTGACAGATGACAAATAGTTTGGCGGGCTGCACCACAATCGCACTCGGGTCCTGGTATTTTGCCCCATTTCAATGACAGGTCTGCACAATTGCCAAAGCCTGTTCCTATTCTATTAGCTGTCTTCCATACTTTATGTGGCAAATCAAATTCTACGGGCCTCTTGTTGGTGTTTATCAGGTTATGGATATCGGGCGGAACTGATTGCATCCGTGTCTGCAACCATTCATTCCCTAGATCGAAATCTTGTGATTGCATGGTTTGTGCAGATCTTATTGCTGGGTGCTGGGATCTTATTCTGGATAGGCCCACATCAGCCATGTCTTTGTGGACGGGCAACCCTCTGTTTTCAGTGATCTTTCTATATTCATGAAGAACAGCGCCTTGTTTTTGGAGATGCAGGGGAGTGATGTGGCACAACATGGATAGCCAGTAGGTCAGAGTAGGTTTAATACATCCGCTGATGGTTCTCATTGTTGTATTGAGTTGGACATCAAGTCTGGACATGGGAGCTGCTGAGCCACACTGATGCACCATATACTGCGGTACACACAATTTGGTGTTGAGAGCCAGTTTGGTGTAGTGGTTAAGTGTGCAGACACTACCCCCTACAATTTACTCTTGGCCCCCGGCTTACATCTGTGCCCCTATGATTTCCCGATGGTAGACGATGAGACAGTTTCCGCTGTCTTATATGTGTTGTACTTTTAAATGGTCTGACGATTTTAAATTGCTCAATCGCTTTTATTGTTTTAGTGGTGTGGTGGTTAAGTGTGCGGACCATAATCTAGGAGAACCAGGTTTGATCCCCCACTCCTCTACTTGCACCTGCTGGATGACCTTGGGCAAGCCATAGTTTTTAAAAGTCCTTTAAAGGGCAGTTCTGGAAAGAGCTCTCTCAGCCCCACCTACCTCAACAGGGTGTCTGTTGTGGGGAGGGGAAGGGAAAGGAGTTTGTAAGCCACTCTGAGACTCTGAGTGAAGGATGGGGTATAAATCCAATCTCCTCCTCCTCCTCCTCTTCTTCTCACCAACCCCAATCTGAGCATCTAAGTGTTGTAGCAGGCACACCCCCAGCTGTACCACTTAATTTTTGTAGAATGTTGTTTCATGCGCACATTGCTATATTGGTAAGATGGTGTTTATAGCTCAAGGTCCTGTCCAAGGTAACACCAAGGTACTTAGGTATATGGTTGTATGTAATTATGGTACCCTTAAGGTAGACATTCAGTTGGCAAGGTTGTTATTGAGATGGAAACAGGAGCATTCTGTTTTACCTGGACTTGGGATAAGCCGCCATTTATGGTAGTAATCAGCCAAATTGATGAGTTCCCTAGTCAGTATTTCATCAGTCCTTTCAATTGATTTGTGCTTTACTGCAATTGCCAAATAGAAAAGAACTGGAGCAAGGACCAAGCCCTGGGGAAGACCGTTATTCAGTTTCTTCTGCTTGCTGATTGACTGACCCCTAATTACTTGGAAAGTTCTATCATGTTATTTATGAGTCAAAATAATGTTCTGCAGGGGAAAACTTGTAAAAACTTTTTCCAGCAGACCATCCCTTCAGACTGTGTCATAAGCAGCAATCAGATTGACAAAAACTTCTGATGTCTTAAGACACTTCTGATACCCTGACTCAATTAAAGTTATGCTGAGAACCTGGTCTTCACAACTACGACTGGGTCTAAATCCTGCTTGCTCTGTAGGGACATGTTTGTTAATTCTGTCACTGATTCTGTTCAGGACTAGCCTCTCAAGGAGTTTATAACAGGAGCTACAAAGGGAAATAGGTCTGTAACTTTCCGCCAGACGTTTTGGTTTTCCAGGTTTCAGAACAGCAGCTATCTTTGCTTTCTTGAATTCCCCTGGGAGCCTTCCTGTTCTCATGATGTCCATGAGAAACTTTGCGAGCCACTTCTTAGTGAACGTGCCGCTGGTGATCAGGACCTCATTATGGATGCAGTCAAAGCCTGGTGCCTTTCTGCTCCTGATGTCCTTCAGTGCCTTGGAAATCTCATCAGCCCTGAAATCCCCTGACAGCTTACAGTCTTCAGAGTAGGGCTGCCAAGTGGGGGCGGGGGGCGGGGAAACCCCCGCTTTGGAGGCCCGATTTCCGCCGCAGCAGAATCGGGCCTTGGAGAGAACTCCAGCCCCCAAAGCTGCGTCACCAGAGGTGACACAGCCACGTCGCTCACGTTGGGGGTGTGGCCCAGATCGTTGGGGGGAAACCATATGGTTTTCCCCCCGATGATCTGGGCCACGCCCCCAACATGAGTGACGTTGCATGTCACTTCCGTTAATGTGTTGGCGGCTGGCTCCCGGACCCGTCAGAGCCTCCCCCGCCGGTGAGTTTGCAGGACTTGGCAACCCTACTTCAGAGCAAGTGCGTTTCAAAATCTGGAGTTCTTTTTTGTAATCCTAATTGTAAAATCTCGATCCTTCGGAGCTCTGGATAAAGATACCAGTCTGGCAACTACCTGGTTTGATGTTATCTCCAGATTTCCTCGGAGCACAGGTGGGCTTGGGCCTAGATTTTTTCAACAGGCTCCAGGATTTCCTATTGGAATGCCTGAAATTCAAATTTGCAGTTGCTGCATTATATTGAATCAGGCTATCGGTCCATCAGAATCCATATTGTCTGAACTGAATATGAAAGAAGCACCTCTTCCTGAGATTGTGCAGCTTTCTGAAGTTTGTTGAACACCAAACAGCTGCCAGTCTAGAAGATAACCCATTAAGTTGAGCTACTGCCATTTGACAACCAGGGTGGGGCAGTGGTTACAACAGCAGATTGTGATTTTGTGACTGGGGAGACCTTGGTTCAAGCACCAACCAAGATCACTGGGCAAGTGGTTTTGGGCGAGTCATGATTTCTTCCTTTAACCAGCCAGTTTAGTGTAGTGGTTAAGAGTGCAGACTCTAATTTGGGAGAACCGCGTTTGATTCCCCACTCCTCCACATGCAGCTGCTGGTGTAACCTTGGGTTAATCACAAGCTCTTTCAGAGCTGTTCTCTCAAGAGCAGTCCTCGAAAGAGCTCTCTAAGCCCCACCTACCTCACAGGGTGTCTGTTGTGGGGAGGGGAAGGGGATTGTAAGCCGCTCTGAGACTCCTTCAGGTAGTGAATGGCGGGGTATAAATCCAATCTCTCCTCTTCCTCCTCCTCTCAGGTGAGGGTAAATGCGATACCCAATTCGCAGGAAGAAGGGTGTGATAGAAATGTGACTGATACAACAACTACCCCTGTGCTCAAAGTCAACCAGAAGAAATAGAACGTGACATTTCATTGAACGTATTAAATTTGCCAGCAGACATGGGGGGGGGGATACTCCCCCAATAACAGATCTGTCAGGAATAACATTCTTCAGCAGAAAGGAAATGAACTCCCCCAATAACAGATCTGTCAGGAATAAGATTCTTCAGCATTTCCTTTCACATTTGTAGGCTTTGCATTTTCAATAGAAGTTCAAAATGCACTTTGTTTAATATTCGTTAAAGAAAATACGACTTCTTATGAGGTTTTTTGTTTTTTTAAATGGAAACCCACACTTTTCAGTTTTGGCTTTTGACCAATGAAACAGAAAGAACTAAATTAATTTGAGAAGCAAATTGCGTTAAGGGGGGAGCTGATAGATAAGCAGTCATGGGAAATCCATCTCAATGGAGGACAAATGAGCAAAGCTTGACTTTCCCCTAACCTTTAATCTATTTATAGGAGGGAGAATCGGAGAATGAAGCACCTCTCAACAGAAGTTTAAGTCAACAACTAAAATTAATTGCTTTCACTTTCAGACGGTATTCCATGTGTGCTGGGTGTCCATAGGAGCCGCCGATGGTACACAGTGAGGATCTGGATTTTTTAAAAATGTTGACGAAGCAGACATCGGTTGACAAACAAAAGCACATTTATACCTCCTTTTATTCATGTTCCAAGGCAATTTTAATTATATCGCAGGATTTCCTCTTTGAGAAACTAGATGTGTCATACATGAGTCTCTTGTCCGTGTTCTACAACCCAAATTGGATCCCTTTACATCCCTTACAACTTCTGTGTTTCAGGGCTCGGAACCTTAAATACCAGGTTGAAACCAGACCTCGTATACCTTCTGTCCTCTACATTCACCTGTCCTCTCACCCCATCATATTTTTTATTCTGCCCACCTTCTAAGTGTTGGCAGAGTTTAAATATGCAAAGGAATGGAGCACTGACTGTTTCAAGAAAATAATAATAATAAGAAGAAGAAGAAGAAGAAGAAGAAGGAGAAGAAGAAGGAGAAGAAGAAGGAGAAGAAGAAGGAGACGAAGAAGGAGAAGAAGAAGGAGAAGAAGAAGAAGAAGAAGAAGAAGAAGAAGAAGAAGGAGAGGAGGAGGAGGAGGAGGAGAAGGAGGAGGAGGAGAAGGAGGAGGAGATTGGATTAATACCCCACCCTTCACTACCAAAATAAGTCTCATAGCGGTTTACAATCCCTTTCCTTTCCCCTTCCCACAACAGACACTCTGTGAGGTAGGTGGGGCTGAGAGAGCTCTCTTGAGAATTGCCCTTGAGAGAACAGCTCTGAAAGAACTTGTGATTTACCGCAAGTCACACCAGCAGCTGCATGTGGAGGGGTGGAGAATCAAACCTGGTTCTCGCAGATTAGAGTCCATGCTCTTAACCACTACACCAAACTGGCTCTCCAATACTAAGTAGGTTTATTAAAGAAGAACAAACTGCTATATAGAAGAGAGAGAGCCTCAGGGGTCGTTTCGTAGAAAAAGAGTTAGGGGAACTCATTAGCATAACTCATTAGCATATGCCACACCCCCTGACATCACCAGAAGTGTGTCATAAGGCCACACCCCCTGACATCACCGGAAGTGTGTCATAAGGCCACACACCCAGCTTCCAACGGTCCCGCCCGCCACCGCCGGCCTTGCAGCTCCACTGCCGAGCCCCATGAGGGGCCCGGCGGTGGACCTGCAAGGCCGGCGGGAGTGCAAGGAAGCCCCGCGAAGGCCCTCCCTGGCCCCAGGCAGGCAGGGCTGGGGAGAGGTAGGGAGGAAGCAACTTACCCTCCCTCTTCTCCTGCCTCCTCCTGGCTGAATGAGGGCCGGAAGCGAGGCGGCCGGAAGCAGGGGGCGGGGCTTCATCATGTGCCCCACCCCCCGTACCTCACCCGGGGGAACTGCGATCCCCCGCGATCCCCCCCGAAATGACCTCTGGAGAGCCTTAACTATCTAACCTAACTGCTGAAGGAGGAACAACAACAAGAAGGAAGCTCTGCAGGAGCAGAAAGTCTCCAGAAGAGCCAATCAGGAGACAGCAAGGACTTAATTTGAAATTGTGGGCAGTCCCTAATCCAGCTATGCTACGTACCAGTCCTTCAGCTGCCCCCCTGTAGGGTGATCTTCAGATCTTCTTCATAAGGCTGCACTATAGACCTTGCATTTTCCAACACTAAGGAGCTCACGGTTTTCTCATCCTGGAACATGCTTCCCTCAGTCTTCTTATGACTTCTTCAAGCAGGTCTGGAGAGGCAGTATACATATTTACTCAAAATGCGTAGTATGAAAATTTTTACATAATGCCATATACAGGATTAGATATTGATAATTCCTATATATATTGTTAGGGGTCCCTAACCTTTTTGAGCCTGCTGGAAACTTTGGAATTCTGACACGTTGTTTTGAGGAGTCACGGGGCCCAGGGGCGTCATGTTGGGGATCCCTGCTGTAGACATATTTTTTAAAATATGCTTATTGCTCAGTGTGAATAATTTTGGGAACAGTTCATATTCTGTAATATGTTTAACTAGGAATAAGGCCTGTTGTGGAAATAACTACAACTAGAAAGAGGCTCTGGGAGAGTGCCAAGGCCTTGGGCACTCAGCGTCAAGGTGCTGTGACGACCTCAGCAGGGTATAATGACACAGAGTCCAGAGAAACTGATTTCTCCTAACTGAGCCTGCATTGCATGGAGGGCGGGATACAAATGGAATAAATAAATAAATATCTGAAGAGCAGGTGTAATTTTCAGTGAGCTCCAGCCCTCACCTGGAGTTTGGCAACAGTGATTCCCCAGAAGGGAATAGCTGGTTAGGAGGGTGGAGTCTATGCTGTTGTTCCTGTCTGAGGTCCCACCCCTCCTCAAACCTCACCCTCTCCAGGCTCCACCCCTCAAATCTGCATGAATTTCCCAACCTGGAGTTGGCAACCGTATCTCCTTCCCAGCCAAGCATCAACCTGCCATTATCTGCCCCTCTGATTTCAGCTTTGCATCTCCTCCCCCCTCCCTCCTGGAGATCAGATGTAATTCTGAGTGATTTCCACCCCTCTCCTGAGATTAGCAACAGTGGTTCCCCAGAAGGGAATGGCTGGTTGGAAGGGTGGAGTCTATGGCTCTCCAGGTTCCATCCCTCAAATCTCCAGGAATTTCCCACCTGGAGTTGGCAACC
>NW_015167068.1:105900-107397 GCF_001447785.1 Gekko japonicus
CCTGGAAAGTTGGCAACCCAAGGGTCTGGCCTTTCCTTGCTTCCCTGGGCTACCCCCTCAGTTTGGTATTGTGCAGAGCAGGGCAGACTATGTGGTCAGAGCACAACACAGATTATTAGCCCAAATTAAATAATTTATTGAACTATTTACACAGTTATGGAGCACACACACACTGTAGCAGTAAGCACACACTATGAACCAACATATCATAAATCAACAGGGGTTAAACACAATCCTCTTTCCATACACACAGTAGTCTCTACCTCTGGAGGTTGTGGGCTCACCTTCAGCCTCTCTCTCTTGCCGAAGAGAGAAGGGAAACTTCCATTCATTCCCCAGTCTAGCCGACTGTGGAGTGGCTGAATTTCTGCTGCTCCCAGGGATGAAGACTGCCTTGGGACAGTCCCTGTTTCCCCACACTTTTTGACCTTGGGGCAGCTAGGAACTGTAGGCCAGCAGATGAGGAAGCCCCATTCAACCCAGTGAGTGATACCTCTGCAGGCCCCTCTCTGGAATTACAGCTCAATTAAACGGAGATGAGCACCACAACCCTAGAGTCGGATTCAACTGGCTTTCGAGCAAAGGAAACCTTTACCTTTACCTTACTCTTGAGTGATAGCTGATGGCCCAATGGCTGAGGGAGGGCATGGAATCTTGCCACCCCAAAACAGGATTATAATATAGGAGAGATGATAATACATTATTAAAGGTTTTGGTGTTTTTGGTGCTACAAATTTTAGATTGATATCTAGATATCCCGTAGTGCTATGTGTTATGCTGTTATGAGACTCTTTTTTTATTTACTACAGAATTTGTTTTCTACCTTCAATTTTTAGGTTATCATACCTCTCAGATGGCAAAAATTAATATACATGTGCTAACATACATTAGAGTGCAGCAATTTGTAACTCTCAATTATTGACTATATTTAGAAAACAAAGACATTTATACTTTTAAATTCCATAAATATGCAAAATACTACAATTTTATATGCTGAGTTATAAATGATGTGTTCTATGTTGGTAAATCAGCAAATTAAGTTTAGGTTTCATAGGAAAATAAATATTGCATATATTTCAACCCCTGCCCCCCATTTTAAAATATATATACAAATGGGATAAGACGAATCCCCGCCCCATGGATTCAAAATTTCCAGGAATTTTCAATCACTAATAAGAACACATAGATGTACATAATACCAACACATCAACAAATCCAGAAACAAAAATTGGACCACTGAATCTCAGGACAAAAATGTAAATAAATATAAACAGAAGCAAACTGGGTAGCAGTGTGTGTGAACAAGATCTTGTGGTACGGGTGGACCGTAAGTTAAATATGAACAGCCAGTGTGATGCAGCAACAAAAAAGGCCAATGCAATCTTGGGGGTGTATCAACAAAGGCATAACATCCAAATCGCAAGACGGTATAGTCCCACTGTACACTGCATTGGTCAGGCCACACCTGGAGTATTGTGTGCAGTTCTAGAGGCCTCA
>NW_015167068.1:107415-112510 GCF_001447785.1 Gekko japonicus
AGGCCGCACCTGGAGTACTGTGTGCAGTGCTGGAGGCCTCACTTCAAAAAGGATGTGGACAGAATGGAGCGGGTGCAGAGGAGAGCGACGAGGATGATCGGGGGCCTGGAGACCAAGCCCTGTGAGGAAAGGCTGAGGGACTTGGGAACATTCAGTATGGAGAAGAGGAGGTTGAGGGGTGGGGACATGATTACTCTTTTAAGCAGTGCTTTTTTTATATAGAAAAAGCCCAGCAGGAACTCATTAGCATAACAGGCCACACTCACCAGCAAAAACTCATTGGCATATTAGGCCACACCCCTGACAGTGCAGCTCATTAGCATATTAGGCCACACCCCATGTCTTCCCTTGGCTTGCCAGCTGTAGGGAGCCCGGGCAAGCCCCCCCTTGAAGGGAAGGCAGTTGACTTCCCTGGGCACCCCGCGGCTGTGGGGAGCTCGGGCAAGCCAGCCTCCCCTATCCTCCCAGGGGCCCCCCTGGCCCGCCTGCCTCGGAGTGGCCGGGGGGTGTCACTCTCCAGGCCTTCCCTCTGTAGCCACGCATGCAGAGGTTTTGGCTGTAGTGGGCGTGGCCAACTCTGAAGCCAGCTGGAACTCTGTTCCTGTGTGTTCCTGCCAAAATATAGCCCTGCTTTTAAGTATCTGAAGGGCTGTCACTTAGAGGAGGGCAGGGAGCTGTTCCTGTTGGCAGCAGAGGAGAGGACTCGGAAGAATGGGTTTAAATTAAGGGCGGGAAGGTACCGGCTGGATCTTAGGAAAAACTTGTGCCACAGTGAAATTAGCAGCCTCGGGAGGTGCTGAGCTCCCCCACCTTAGCAGCCTTTAAGCAGCGGCTGGACAAACATTTGTTAAGGATGCGCTAGGCTGATCCTGCACTGAGCAGGGGGTTGGATTAGATGGCCAGTATGGCTCCTTCCAACTCTGGGATACTATGATCCTATGAAAATTGGTGAATATTCATTCATCTGTAATCCATACAAAGAAGAGATGCAAAGTCCTGTCAGCACCGTGCAGGTACATGGTGGATGAATGGCTAGTAGCTTCCAAAATGGGGTCCGATGTCAGCGGGAGGTGATACAATCAAGTACTACTGGCCATCTGCCAACCATGGACTTCCACTTCTTCACCCAAAGAGTGATTAACACATGGAATTCACTGCCACTGGTGGTGGTGGCAGCTACAAGCATGGACAGCTTCAAGAGGGAACTGGATAAACATACGGAGCAGAGGTCCATCAGAAGCTCTTAGCCACAAGGTATAGATAGGAACTCTCAGGCTGGAGCAGGTGATGCACTGCCTTCTTGCTACTTGGGGGGGGGGCAACAGTGGGAGGGCTTCTAGTGTCCTGGCCCCACTGGTGGACCTCCTGATGGCACCTGGTATTTTTGGCCACTGTGAGACAGAGTGTTGGACTGGATGGGCCATTGGCCTGATCCAACATTGGCTTCTCTTATTTTTTTATGTTCTTATTTTGGTAACCCCACCCTCACGGATTCCAGGGGGTTGCCAACTTCTGGCTGTCAACCTTACACCCTCCATCTTTGCAGCTCTGTCATCAGGTTTTAAAGGAGAAATGGCTCTTTGGCTTTGCCTGACTGGCATCCCTGTTAGACATGCATAGGAGAAATATTCCTTACATTGAAAACAAGCAGATTAAAAAAAAAAACCAGTTGCTATAACAACAATATTATCAAGACCTTTGTGGCTTATGTTTTAGTTCATTAATAGAGGAGCCAAATGGATTAGCTGATAACTCAAACTTTTTTTAAAAAAAGTTGTGCTTATCATTCAGCTGTATGACCTCTCCCGTTCCCCTGGACTATACCTCAAAAGAAAAATTTCTTTCTAACCTATGTTTTATTCACATGAAAGTAAGAATAGTTTTTCCCCCCACCAGGAATGAAAAAAACAAAAATATAAAGGGTCCTCTTCAATGCACATACAAGTCACAGTAATTTTTTTTTAATCCTCTTGTTCATGACATTTTTGGATTGTCTTCCTTTCAGGAAAATATGGTAGTTAATTATTTAACCCATCCCAATTTCAAGAGCTCTGTGACAGATTACATTACAGCACTATGCTGAAAAAGAGGGAGGTGAATTTTTGGTTTTGCTAGTATTGAAGTTTGGTCCAATAGCTGCGCATTCATAAGAAAACACCATTTCTTTCAGCCACCCATTATTTTAAAAAAATCTGATAAAACCTGAGCTATGAAGCGTACAAATGCCTGGACCTAGTTTGTAAAACAGGTTCAGACATAGGGTTTCTAACTCCAGGTTGGGAAATACCTGGAGATTGGGGGGTTGGACCCTGGGGAGGGAGGGGTTTGGGTAGAGAAATGACTTCAGCAGGGTATATTGCCATAGAATCAAACTCTCCAAAGAAGCCGTTTCTTCCAGGGGAACCAAGCTCTGTCAGCTGACGATCACTTGAGATTCCAGGAGATCTCTAGGCCCCACATGGAGGTTGGCAACCCCATATTTGTACTTGGAACTCCCCAGATCAACCTTATCAGTGGGTCTTTGTATGCAATCAGTGAGATCAAGTGGTACAGTTTTTCCTGGACTGTACCACTTGAACCTGTAGGATGCACTACTTCAAATGGCCACAAGACATTCTGGTGGTCACTACTGGCCTAGACGGGTTATAAAAAGAGTCACACAGATTCATGGTGGACAGGTCCACCTAGCCACCAGTCACAAAAAACAAATGGAACCTCCATTCAGAAATAATCTACGAGGCAGTAGTCTGGAAGTATTTGACTATACAGTTGATAGATAGATGATAAGTAGGTGGGGGGGGAGAGCTGTATAGATATAGATAGATTATAGAAAGATGATAGATGATAGATAATAGACAGATGATACATAGATGATACATAGATTTATACACACACACACACACTAATTATATATAGGCCCCATTCAAACGGAGCATTTGCTGCGCTGAAGGCACGATCGTCCCGCGGATTTTCTGGGCGTGATCACACCGAAACATCTGGGAGGCGTAGCGCACCTGTGGCTAACCTGTGGCTTCTCACCAAAGATGCAGAGTAAAAAACTATGTTCCAGTTTGGTGTAGTGGTTAGGTGTGCAGAATCTAATCTGGGAGAACTGGGGTTTGATCCCCCACTCCTCCACTTGCACCTGGCTGGATGACCTCGGGCAAGCCATAGTTCTATCAGAGCTGTTCTATCAGGAGCAGTTCTCGAAAGGGCTCTCTCAGCCCCACCTACCTCACAGGGTGTCTGTTGTGGGGAGGGGAAGGGAAAGGAAAGGAGTTTGTAAGCCGCTCTGAGACTCCGAGTGAAGGGTGGGGTAATAAATCCAATCTCCTCCTCTTCTTCCTGGTTGGCTCCAGACTTCTAACACCCTAATGCATCAGTTATTGGACGTCTCATTTTGCGGATACTACTGGCTCACTGCGTGTAACCCACCTTGAATCCTTGCAAGAAAGGCGAACTATAAGTCATACAGCTAACATACCACTGAGCCCTTTCCATAGAGGAAGGGAAGCCCTGAGCTCGTCGGAACAAAGGTGAGATGCAAAATGTACTAAGTAGATCCCTGGATCATCTGCCGTTTGAAATGGGATTTCCCCAATTCGTGGAGGTGTGTTCTAGCCACTGTGCGATCGTAGCACCAGCTGCTCCCAGCTAAGCAAAACTATTGGGAATGGAAGAATTAAAAGGTTCTACCAGGTGGTTCTCCTCCCAAACAACAGCCGTTCAACTCTGCCAGCTCCAGCAACGCAAACCAAGTTGATGCTGAATCGTCTTCTGCGTTGCGCTTGTATACATCGTACGTGCTTGTTTTCTCCTATGTTTATCGGAAGCTCTGAATCCCCTCCCATTGTTTGTAAATATTCCCCCCACAATTCGTCTGTTTTTATGTATTAATGCGTATATCTGCTCATTTATTTTGGGTAGCAACCTGTTTTATAGCAATATTTTAATAAAAATCTGTGAAACAGGCGGGAAAAGTAAAAACACAATGCAAACAAACATGGGCTGTGCAACTTGTGTGGCTGGGGGGAAAAAACCATCTAAAGTGCAGTTCCGTTTCGTGTTATGCAAAAAGAGGGAAACTCCAAAACATGTGGAAAATTAGAAGACTAGAATGGGGGGGGTACTTATTTCTCCTTCCCGGTGTTCATTGGGAAATTATTGCATGCCTAACTGTACTCAGGAAAAGAAGAAGAAGAGGAGGAGGAGGAGGTGGACGACGAGGAGGAGGAGGAGGTTGGATTTATACCCCACCCTTCACTCAGTCTCAGAGCGGCTGACAAACTCCTTTCCCTTCCCCTCCCCACAACAGACACCCTGTGAGGTAGGTGGGGCTGAGAGAGCTCTGACAGAAACTGCTCTTTTTCAAGGACAGCTCTGACAGAACTATGGCTTGCCCAAGGTCTTCCAGCAGCTGCAAGTGGAACAGTGGGGAATCAAACCCGGTTCTCCCATATTAGAGTTAGCGCACTTAACCACAACACCAAACTCCAGAAGATGGAGGGACTCTTGATTGTTCTGATCGATGTCCATGTATCAGTTTATATTGTCCTGACTGCCTGGCCTGGATGGGCCAGGCTCACCTAATTGCATCAGATCTCAGAAGGTAAGCAGGGTTGGCCCTGGTCAGTATTTGGATGGGAGGCCACTGAGGAAGTCTGGGTTCACTATGCAAAGGCAGGCAGTGGCAAAGCCCCCTCGGTTGGTCTCTTGCCTTGGAAACCCTACGGGGTCGCCATAATATGGCTGCGACTTCAAGGTTCTTTCCAACGCCACCATTGTTCTGACAGACAGGGCTTTTTTGTAGAAAAAGTCCAGCAGGAAATCATTACCATAATAGGCCACACCGAACAGCAGAAACTCATTAGCATATTAGGCCACATCCCTGACATCACGGCTCATTAGCATATTAGGCCACACCCCATGCCTTCCCTTGGCATGCCCAGGCACCCCGCGGCTGCGGGGAGCCTGAGCAAGCCCCCCCTTGAAGGGAAGGGAAGGCAGTTCGGTGTAGTGGTTAAGTGTGCGGACTCTAATCTGGGAGAACCGGGTTTGATTCCCCACTCCTCCACTTGCACCTGCTGATGTGACC
>NW_015167068.1:113172-129449 GCF_001447785.1 Gekko japonicus
CATCACTTGCCCCAGAGTCCCTATCTATACCTTGTGGCTAATAGCCACTGATGGACCTCTGCTCCATATCTATATACTAATAGCCAAGGCGCCCCCTGCATGCGGATATCTAAATCTGCACATTGGGGGCACCTAGGGGGCAAAGAGATTTTCCTGCACACTTGGGGTAATCCCCATGTGTGCAGAAAAATCTGAAAAGTTTAAAAAACTATACGGGGGATGTTTAACCCCCCAAAAAAGTAATAAGAGTCTCCTGCGCATATGCACTTACCACTGTGAACTCTGGCAGATCCACGCAGGGCTTGCCGCTGTTGCTGCTGTCAGTGGTGGGGGCAGGGGAGAAGCCTTGGCAGGCCAGCAGCTGGGAGCCGCGGCTATTTCTGCTGTCAGCGGGTGGGGGGTAGCCCGCTGGACCACCTGCTGGGCTCACCTGCGGCTGCCTCCTCCTCCTCCATGTGGAGCCCCTGCTGCTTCAGTGGCCGGTTGGCCAGGAGCTGTGGGGAATACTTCCCCACACACGAGTATCGTGGGTCCCACCTCTTGTGTTTATCTAATTCCCTCTTGAAGCCGTCCATGCTTGTAGCCACCACCACCTCCTGTGGCAGTGAATTCCATGTGTTAATCACTCTTTGGGTGAAGAAGTACTTCCTTTTATCCATTCTAACCCGACTGCTCAGCAATTTCATGGAGTGCCCACGAGTTCTTGTATTGTGAGAAAGGGAGAAAAGTACCTCTTTCTCTACCTGCTCTATCCCATGCATGATCCTATAAACCTTGATCATGTCACCCCTCAGCTGCCATTTCTACATCTAGTCCAGCATCCTGTCTCCCACAATGGCCAACATGTTCCTCTGGACAGCCAACAGCAGGGCATAGAGGCTGAGGCCTTCCTCCAGTGTTGCCTCCTGGCTCTGGGAGTCAGAGGATTCGTGCCTCTGAATGTGGAAGTTCCATGGCTGATAGCTGTCGATAGACCAGTCCTCCATTAATGAAATCCCCTTATAAAACTGTTTATTCCTGTAGCCATTACTTCATTCTCTGGCAGTGAATTCCAAGTTTTAATCAGTCTCTATGTAAAGTAGTACTCTACCACTAAGCCACAACCCCTCCAGAGCCTTCAGCTAAATTTGTTGAGCGCACAGAACACCTTTGGCTTATATGGACACCAGAATATTTTTATAATCACCTGGTAGGAAGACAGTGAAGGTAACATTCAATAAGTAAAAAGCATTATAAAAGGCAAATCAGAAACTTGTGGGGCAGGAGAAAGGGTAGGCAGGAGAAAATGCATAAAAATAGGTGGCTTTTCCAAGAGAACAGGCAGGAGGCCTGCCATATTGGCTTTCACCCTAGAGAGCTTCAAGTACACCTGTTGTAACTCAACAACTGTTTCCACCCTGTCTCTGACAAGAGAGTCAAAGGTAGACATTTGAGGTGGGCTGAAACCTCACCAGCTTGTATTGCTTTAATGACACCCTCACCAGCCAATGAGAAAAAGTTAAGACAACCAATCCAAGGGGTTATGGTGTAGGACATTATGAATGGGTCAGGGAGGGAACCAAAATGGAACAGCAGGTGAAGAATCTGAGGAGTCAAATCCAGCAGACTTTTGCAGAATCCAGTCCTGGTTCTTAGGGGGAACCTGATTTTACTGATAAAAACCAGTTTGGTGTAGTGGTTAAGTGCGTGGACTCTAATCTGGGAGAACCAGGTGTGATTCCCCACTCCTCCACACGCAGCTGCTGGTGTGACCTTGGGTCAGTCACAAGCTCTGGCACAGCTGTCCTTGAAAAAGAGCCGTTTCTGTCAGAGTTCTCTCAGCCCCACCCACCTCACAGGGTGTCTGTTGTGGGAAGGGGAAGGGAAAGGAGTTTGTAAGCCGCTCTGAGACTCCAAGTGAAGGGCGGGGTATAAATCCAATCTCTTCTCTTCTTCTTCTTCTTCTTCTTCTTCTTCTTCTTCTTCTTCTTCTTCTTCTTCTTCTTCTTCTTCTTCTTCTTCTTCTTCTTCTTCTTCTTCTTCTTCTTCTGCTTCTTCTGATGTTCTCTCAAGGACAGTTCTTGAAAGAGCTCTCTCAGCCCCACCTGCCTCACAGGGTGTCTGTTGTGGGGAGGGGAAAGGGAAGGAGATTGTAAGCCGCTCTGAGACTCCAAGTGAAGGGCGGGGTATAAATACAATCTCCTCTATCAAATCGCAATTCAAAGCAAGTGAGAAGCAGAGTTGGACTGCCATTGCTGTCCTCTGTGGAGTCTACCTTGGTGGTCTCCCATCCAAGTACTGACCCTGCTTAGCTTCCTAGATAGGGTTGCCAGCTCCAGGTTGGGAAATGCCTGGAGATTTTGGGGGGTGGAGCCTGAGGAGGGCGGGGTTTGGGGGATGGGAAGAGCTTCAGTGGGGTGTAATGCCATGGAGTCCCCCTTCCAAAGTGGCTATTTTGTCCAGGGGAGCTGATCTCTGTCACCTGGAGATCAGTTGTGATCCTAGAAGATCTCCAGCCACCACCTGGAGGCTGGCAACCCTATGACCTCTGACAAGCTTCCCTCCCAGGCCCCTATAGCAACCATGGCTGTTTGGCAACCTTGTGTTCATGCAGGCGTAAACGATCCCTTCTGAACATTTTCCTCTTTCCAAGTCCCTCGAATCGGAAAGCGGGCCGTCCAGGCCAACAGAATCGGTTTTATACGGTTTACCTTTTGTTTCTGTTGACAAGGATATGAGCAGCCTAGGCCTTCTGTAGGTTTTTTTTTTTTTAAAGTTAGGAAAGGATTGGAAATCTGGGAGAAGTTTATATAGAAGAAAGACAGGAACGCCCAGAGAATTATTAGAAGCAGGAAATAGCAGACGCCCGAAATCAAGTCAGAAGCATTTGTAATATTTTTGCCGCCAGAAGCGTGGCCTCTTTTAAATGTGAAACTGCATTATCTCATGAGAAACATTTTCATTTACCCTCCTCCTCCATTGTTCCTTCTCCTTGCTTGTTGTGTCTTTTTGTTAATCAGCTTTTCATTCTCTGAGGCACAGGACTATCTTTTCCCTCTACTGGTCTGGGCGAGCATTTTAGCACCACAGGGAGGCCTGGCAGATTGGGTCTTTTCAGAGACATAAGTAATAACCCCGACTAAGGATTGGGGAGGGAAATTAGCAGCCCGCTTGCTCTGGGAAAGGAACTCTGCTTTTTCTTCTGTTGTCTCAAAGAGGAAAACAAAGCTCGCCGCACAATTTGTGGGGTTTGGCCGATCGGCATCGCGAAGTTTGAATCTGGATGCAAGAAGCGAGGTGTATTTTCTTTACTGGGGAGATCCGTCTCTTGCCTCCCTGTCATACAAACGGCCCACACGATGGCTTGCAAGATCAAATGAGAATATGACAAAGCAGATTAAAAGGCTGAAGCCAACAGCCATGCTCCCAATTAATGCGACAAAAGGATCAGCAGAAACGGCGCTGCAATGCTTAAAAAGTGGGCAAGACTAAAAAAACAGTGGTTTATAAAACTCAGCTATCAGCAGTCGAATCTGTAGAAGAAAATAGCTTGTTAGGGTTGCCAGATCTGGGTTGGAAAATACCTGGAGACTTTGGGGGTGGATCCGGAAGAGGGCGGGGTTTGGGGAGGGGCCTCAGCAGGTTACAATGCCATAGAGTCGACCCTTCAAAGTAGCCATTTTCTCCAGGGGAGCTGATCTCTGTCAGCTGTAAATCTGTTGTGAAAGTGGGAGATCCCCAGGCCCCACCTGGAGGCTGGCAACCCTACAGCTTGTAGGGATAAAAGGTCTTAAATCAGGGCCCCCAAGTTTCTTGAGCTGTGGGCGCCTTTGGAATCCTAGCACACTGTAGGGGGCGCAACCACAAAATGGCTGCCGCACGAGGCAGAGCCAGCCACAAAATGGCTGCCACAGCTTTCCTTCAGTCACACGGTGAAGATCCTTGTGCTGTGGTGGCAGCTGCTGCCCAAGCAACACAATTTCCACAGCCAATCAAATCTCCAGTGGCCAATCAGAAGCGTTGCTGGGCCCAAGCCCCACCTGGCCACCCGCTTTCTAAAAACACTTGACAGGCATCGGGAAAAGTGTTGGTGGGTGCCATGTTGGGGATCCCTGCGTTAAATGTTCTCTGAAATAAGGGGCACACCCTGCCTACCTGTAAATCACTCCCCCCCCGTCTGTTCTTGCTTCATCTTAAATAATAAGAGACAGTAATGAGAGCCAGTTTGGTATAGTTAGGGTTGCCAAGTTTGAATTTCGCCGCATCCACATCACTCGGAAGTGACGCGACCACGCCGGGCATGCTGGGGGCGGGGCCACGACCATCCGAGGGAAAACCATAGAGTTTTCCCTCGGATGACTGTGGCCTCGCCCCCAGCGTGCCCGGCGTGGTCGCGTCACTTCCGCACCTGCCTCACAGGGTGTCTGTGGGGAGGGAAAGGAAAAGGAGACTGTAAGCCACTCTAACTCTCCTTCAGGTAGTGAAGGGCAGGGTATAAATCCAATCTCCTACTACTACTACTACTCTCCCCTCTCCTCCTCTTCCTCTTCTTCTTTTATTTTTAGGATCAGCAATCTATCTATGTGGATATGCAAAGAGCAAGAAATCTTAACGGAGAAGAAGAATTGATCTTTTTTATCAAAGGGAATGGCAAAAATAACATTTTGGCACCTCTTTATTTTCTGCACAGAACTGTGCTAAGAAATGCTGAACCCCATCAACCTTCCCCATGCCACACAACAGTTAGAGTTCAGATATAAGCGCTGCCCCCGTGCCCCCTGGCCCTACAGCCACTGCACAGAACTGTGCTAAGAAATGATGAACCCCACCAACCTTCCCCATGCGACACAACAGAGTTCAAATATAAGCACTGCCCCCGTGCCCCCTGGCCCTACAGCCAATAAGTCACTGGCTTAGGTCAACTCCCTTCCTCAGTAGATGCCTCAAGATATTTTAAAGTAATCAGGAGGAGGAGGAGGAGGAGATTGGATTCATACCCCACCCTTCACTACCTAAAGGAGTCTCAGAGCGGCTTACAAACTCCTTTCCCTTCCCCTCCCACAACAGACACCCTGTGAGGTAGGTGGGGCTGAGAGAGCTCTCTTGAGAACTGCCCTTGAGAGAACAGCTCTGACAGAACTATGGTCATCCAGCAGCTGCAAGTGGAGGAGCGGGGAATCAACCCCAGTTCTCCCAGATTAGAGTCTGTGCACTTAGCCACTACACCAAACTGAGGTTCCTCCCCTCTCCAAACTACACCCTCCCTATGCCTCCAGCACCAAAATCTCCAGGAATTATAAAATCTGGAGTTGGCATCCCTACTAAAAATACAGCATAATAAAGGTAGAATGTAAAAAATATTTCAAGACATTAATAACAGTTCTTACATGTATACATGCACCCATCTACCTATCACAATTTTATCCGGCCTTTCTTCCCTGAAGCAGAGACCAGGTCATGTGGATCTTCCCTCCACCATTCCTGGTTGCTATAAGATAGAGTTTGGGTACAACATGAAGGGGGCAGAAATTCCAACATAAACTTTTGTCTTAGCACTTGATTTTCAGCCCCAAATACCTGTACTTCAATCTGAGATTTCTCAGAAAAGTGGCAATTGGGCCAATCATAAATACATAAGAAAAGCCCTGCTAGATCAGACCAGTGGTCCATCTAGTCCAGTATCCTAATAACATAAGATCCCTGCTGGATCAGACCAGTGGTCCATGTAGTCCAGCACCAGCATTAAAAGCCCTGCTGGATCAGACCAGTGGTCCATCTAGTCCAGCATCCTCAGAATATAAGAAGAGCCCTGCTGGATCAGATCAGTGGTCCATCTAGTCCAGCATCCTCAGAATATAAGAAGAGCCCTGCTGGATCAGATCAGTGGTCCATCTAGTCCAGCATCCTCAGAATATAAGAAGAGCCCTGCTGGATCAGATCAGTGGTCCATCTAGTCCAGCATCCTCAGAATATAAGAAGAGCCCTGCTGGATCAGATCAGTGGTCCATCTAGTCCAGCATCCTCAGAACATAAGAAGAGCCCTGCTGGGTCAGACCAGTGGCCCATCTAGTCCAGCATCCCACCTCACAGTGGCCAATCAGTTCCTGTGGGGGTCCAACAGAGAACATAGAGACCACGTGACATCTTTGTGTCCGGACACCAGGAATCACCCCTTCCATTTCCCTCTCATTTTCCTCCCACCACTTAGATGAGCAGCAGTGGGAAGGGCCGGGGGGCTAGGGTTGCCAACCTCCAGGTATCACCTGGAAATCCCCCAGTATCACAATTGATCTCCAGATGACCAAGATCAGTTCCCCTGGAGAAAATGGCTGCTTTGGAGGCTGGACTCTATGGCACTATACCCTGCTGAGCTTCCTCCCCTCTCTAAGCCCCACCACTCCCAGAATCTCCAGGAATTTCCCAACCCAGAGCTGGCAACCCTGGGGGGGGGGAGAGGTCTCACACCAGCAGCAGGAACCTGGCAGCCTTGCTCATTAAACTACGATTCCCAGGATCCTTGGGGGGAAGCAGCAACAGTTAAATTTACATAAATCCAATATACATTTGTAATGTTGAGATGCCCGTTAGGCCGGGTCTCTCTCTTCTCCTCCCTCTCCCCCTTCCATCCTTCTCCCCATCAACGTAAGTCGCTCAGTAAGGTTTGGTGCCAGCGCCTGCTGCTGACTGTTTGGAACGCAGGCCTAGCCCTAAACGCTTTTGGCCTAGCTTCCTCCAGCTGACGCTGAGGTGATTTATACACCAAAGAACCGGCAGTTCCCTCCCACCTGCTTTGTGGCGAGACAACATGACAGGGCCATCGCTGCTGAGGCCTAGCGGAGCCTCGTCCTTCTCCCCAATAAGGTCCCATTTATAAATACTTCGTTATCAGTAAAGCCGAGCAATTTGCAGCCAGCCTGAAAAGATGATTTATGCTCACGTGCTAAGCAAGCCTATCAATTTAATCATATCGGAGCCTTCGGAACAGGCCTCGCAACAGCTTGTCACACCATCATCTGTTAAGCATTTCCTCTTAATGCATTTCATACTGAGCCTTGTAATAATTTGCTAGAGGATGCAGCTGCGTCTATTAAAGAGGTTTCCTCCCCCCCCCCCAATCAATATGAACGGCACATTTTCTAAAATGGTCGCAGAAATTAAATAATTTCTGGGTAGCCTAACTAGAAACAGAGTTTGTCTCTCTGCTTCTCTCGCCCTGAGGAGAAAAGCTACTGAGAAGATACTTGAAGAAGCATTCTTGGTTTTAGAATTAGGCAGAGCGGAACCGAGGAAGGTGGCCACGCCCAATGGCTTCAACCCTATCGCAGGGCTACCAAGCCCCCAGTCAGTGTTACTATAGAGCAGTGATGGCGAACCTTTTAGAGACCGAGTGCCCAAACTGCGACCCAAAACCCACTTATTTATCGCAAAGTGCCAACACGGCAATTTAACCTGAATACTGAGGTTGTACTTTAGAAAAAAACAACTCATACATTAACTTAAGATGATCCAAACAAAGTAAGGAAAGCAATCCGAAATGCTTTCATTTACTTAAAATTATTTGGCAGTGTTGTGTAGTGGGTTAGCCGCATGGAAGAACCGCTGAGGCACGCATAGTACACAGCACACTTTATTAGTACACAACACGCACACCTACCAACGGCCGAGCGGCCACTTATATACATTCTGGGGAACCCCTGCGGAATCCCATTGGCCCATTCAAACCTCCCACCAATGTCCCATTGGTTCCCTAGACGCAGGGTGCAGGCCTTAGTCCTCATTGTTCTCTGGACTCAAGCTCCGCTGAATCGCGGGCGCCCAATGGCGGTCTGCGGACATAACAGGCAGAGATGGTCTGGGCCTGGCTGGGGTGATGGCATGCGTGCCCACAGAGAGGGCTCTGAGGCACCCGTGCCATAGGTTTGCCACCACTGTTTAGTGTTACTATAGAGTTTCTGGCAATTCCTAGAGCTATCGCTGTTGCTTCCAGGTTCTCCCTGGAAATGATGTCATTGTGCTTGCAACGCCAGCCCCGCACCATGTTCTTGCCCACAACTAGGATTGCCAGACCCCTGGGGGAGTTGGGGGTCCCCCGCTGACAGGCTTCACCTCCACACCGCTGATCAGCTGGCTGGCAGGGGGGAAACTTACCCTGAAAAAGAGGGAGAGCCATTCAACATGCAGTGATGTGCCTCTGTCATTGCCCACGTGACCCGGAAGTGATGTCAGAAGCCAAATTCACTACAGAGTTTTTGCCCAAATACCAGAGCATCACCCTCACGTCCCAGATGTGATGATGTCACTTCCGGGTCACATGGGCACGGATGTAGACATGTCGTTGTACATCGGGTGGCCTACCTGCCGCTCCCAGTCAGTCCCCTCTCCCTTGTTGGTTGCCAGGCAGGACCTGGCAACCCTACCCCCAACCCCTACCACCGTAACCGCAACCCCTACCATTGGATCATGTGAGTAATCCTGGATTCCATACAATATTGCAAAGGATGCTGGGTGAAGCACATGGCTGCTGTCCTCCAAGTGGGGCTAAAGTTCTCCTGGAATTACAGCTGATCTCCAGACTACTGAGATCAGTTCCTCTGGAGAAAATGGCTGCTTTGGAGGGTGGGCTCTATGTCACCACCTCCTTGCTGAACTCCTTCCTCAAACCCAGGCTCCACCCCCAAATTCCCTGGTATTTCCAAACTTGGAACCGACAGACCTAGTGCCGCTTATTAGTCACCTGTTTCTAGGCATGGCAAGCCTCCTGAATGTCAGACCCTAAAAACTGGGGGGTTGAGTTTGGGAGATCAAGGGGTGGGGCCTGTTAGAGAGGGAAGGGTTGGAGCCTGACATCCAGGGTCCATTTCCTGCAGGAGCGCACAGGAGCGGAGCTCAGGCAGTAAGGAGCTCAGGGGGCGGGCACATGCAACAAGCCCTGCCCCCTGCCCTCTGCCCCCAGCAGCCCTCAGTCGGGCCATGAGGAGCAAGAAGCAGCCAGGTAAGTTGTAGAGCCTTCCCCCCCGGCCCGCCTTCAAGTACAAGCTCTCCCTCCTCTGTGAGGGCAGATCTGCGCATCCCCCCTCCCATAGCTAGCAATCCAAAACAGTCCAGTGGCACTTTTAAGACCAAGGTTTATTCAGGTACAAGCTCTCCCTCCTCTGCGAGGACAGATCTGCACGTTCCTCCCCCCCCAATAGCTAGCAATCCAAAACAGTCCAGTGGAGCCTGAGTGGTGGGTGTTGCCTTCTGACACACTTCCGGTGATGTCAGGGGGTGTGGCATATGCAAATAAGCTATGCTAATGAGTTATGCTAATCAGCTCCTGCACCTCTTTTTCTATGAAATGACCCCTGCTGACATCATTCGACGACTTAGTTGGTAGTCACCATGGCTAAACGGAACCACTATGTACAGAGGCACTTAAACCGCTTATTGCCAGTGCTGGGGGCCACATCAGAAGGAGGCTCTGGCCATTGTGCCCGATTTGTAAGTCTTCTGGAGGCCATCTTTGCTTGGCCACCGTGTGAAAGGGGATGCTGGTCTAGATTAGCCATTGGTCAGATCCATCACCGTTGCTCTTCTGTTCCTGTTATGCAGGATGAAAATGTCCTTTCCCACTCGTTTAGGACACGTATTTGTTTTGCCTCAGCGCATGCGTCCACACAGTGAAAGAGAGAAAGTAAGAATGGAGAAAACGCTGGGATGGGTGTTTGTGTTAAACTTTTGAATGGGGAAGAAGACATGGCTAGCTTCGTGGGGGAAAACGGTTCTGGCGATGCGGACCTTATACCTCTGTTAGGGAAAGGCTCCTGGAGGGTCACACAATTCATCGCTATTGGCCACAAGAAAGGAATTAAACCAAGAAAACTGCTCATGGGTGGCATTTCCTCTGGGGTTTTGTTGTTTTTGTTGGAGTCGTGATGCGTGGGGTGTAGTTGTTAAGAAACTTGGATTGGCTGGTGGGAGACGTGGGTTCGAATCCCCACTCGCGCCACGGAAGCTCGCTGGGTGACCTTGGACCAGTCACACCCCCTCAGCCTAACATAACTCACAGGGTTGTTGTGCGGATAAAATGGAGGAGAGGAGAATGGTGTAAGCCAGGGTTCCCCAACATGGTCACTGTGGGTGCCATGGCAACCGCCAGCACCTTTTCTGGCACCCGCCAAGTGTTTTGAGAAAGTGGGTGGGGAGAAGTGAGGTTTTTGCCCAGTAAGGCTTCTGATTGGCCCCTGGAAATTTGATTGGACCAACAAAGTTTTATTCAAGGGATGAGCTTTCGTGCGCGCGCACCCTTCTTCAGAAAGCTTAGGCCCAGAATTAAGCTTTGTTGGTCTCAAAGGTGCCACTGGTCTCAAAGTTTGTTCTACTGCTTCAGACCAACATGGCCACCCTCCTGGATCTATCTTTGAAGATCAAGGCAGCTTACACATCTCCATAATGTAAGAAGAAGCCACAACCGAGCCCTGTGCACAGGCCTTCCAGGCAAGAGACGAGCAGAGGTGGTTTGCCATGGGCTGCCTCCACATAGTGACCCCAGTCTTCCTTGGTGGTGTCTGCCTTGGTGGTCTCCTGTCCACGTACTAACCAGGGCTGACCCTTCTTAGCTCCCATGTGCTGATTAGCCCCGGCCTAACTGAGCTGTTCCGGCTGCCACAATACCATGAACCAAGAGGATAAACCTCCAACTGGCTCTGCCCACAAAACACTTGCAGATGATAATAAAAGCCCTGGAACGAAAAGCAGCCTTGCAGCAACTCCTGCAAATTTCTAAAGACGGTCCTCCCCTCAGGCCGGATGGAGGCAGAGGTGTGGCGGCGTGACGGCGTGACGACGCAGGGCGGCAGAGCCTAAAGGGACAAAAGCCGGAGCTGCAGTTGGAACCGGCTGCGCACCGGAGGAGTCCATCGGAAAAAGCCTGCCGGAGGAAGTCGTCAGCCCATCCTGGTGCGCCGGGAGCAACATCTGAAGCCCGCCCGAATAACAAGAACGCGCCGCTTGGGTGCTGGTAGGCAGCCCCTCCCCCCATACAAACTGTGGCCCTAGGTAAAGAATCAACTAGTATATATATGTAAACCGCTCAGAGACCCTCCGGGGTCAAGGGCGGTATATAAATCGAATGTGATAATAAATAAATAATTAAATAAATAAATAAATAAATAATCTCCTCAGGGAGCCCATTCCACCTCATGGGGGCTCTAATGGAGAAGACACAGGAAGAAAATGCCAGTCGCGCAAAACCCCAGAAGTGATGTCATGTCTCTCTAGGAATCGATGGACATTCTATGGTTTTCCTGGGGGTGCCATAACATCATCTTGCTGATGGCTCCCCCTTCTCTCCAGTCTCCAAAGTCCTGTTGGTTGCCGCTGGCCGGCAGCCCTAATGAGAAAATCAAACACCGAGGCACTCCTCAAGATAGATCCCAGGCCATTGGTTCTACTCCTCTGGTGGAAAATCTTTGTGTCCAATCAGAAAGAAAAGATGAAACCACCAAAGGGCTACTGCCGTAGTCCCAACTCCATATTCTAACTGATGGCTAAGAATGCAATGGCCGACTCCCAAAGCCCACCGATAGATCTAACTATCGGCAGGGATAACTGGCCCCTGTCTAGCCTTAAATAAAGATTGTCTGTTCTGAACTGAAGGCCTGAAGCTGGATTGAAAAGGGTCAAGGGCAAAGGTGTTACCCAAGAACCCCTGGAGCTGTTCCACCATCACCTGCTCTACTGCCTTCCCCAGAAAAGGTCGATTGGAGACGAGTCAATAATGGGCCACTTCATCC
This sequence comes from Gekko japonicus, assembly GCF_001447785.1. Taxonomy (NCBI): domain Eukaryota; kingdom Metazoa; phylum Chordata; class Lepidosauria; order Squamata; family Gekkonidae; genus Gekko; species Gekko japonicus. The sequence goes on from NW_015167068.1 coordinate 124,926, forward strand.
TTTGTCAACGATCATCTCTAAAGCAAAGATCTAATAACTTGCCTCCTTCCAAGGTCTTAGGGAGACTCCTCTCAATCAGTGAGGCATTAGCAATCTTCAGCAATGGCTCCAATGACTTTTCCTGGAACGAAAAGCCAAGGACGGGCACAGGTCAAGCGCTCAAGTGGCTCTTATGCTTCCAAGGACCTTGTTGGCTCCCCTTGTCGACAGCAATCTAAACCTAACATTAACAAAAGGACAAGCAGCTGCTTCTGACACCTCAGCGGCTGGATCTGCTCCCAGCTTGACATCCAAGTCCGACAGGTGGGATTCTTTTAATCAGCAAAGAACCTCACAAAAGCATCACAGCCAGGGACCAAATTAAGATCGCTAACGGGGCTGGACTTAGGTGTTATCAAGTCGTGAAGCACAACGGAGCTGGACGAGGTGCAATGGGGGTGGCGGAGAAAAGGGCCTTCTCCACCAACATCATTGCCAGGTCAAAGGTCTACAGCTGGGCTCTGTGCAGGGAGACCTCCCACCCTTCACCCACTCTGCCTACCACTACTCACCTGGGTGGTGGGAGAAGAATGCCCTGGGCCACTGGGAGGCCATCAGCATTGCCCAGCACCATGACACCACTTCCAGCACAACCCAGAAGAGCTCTGGTTAAACCGTAGAGCTCTGGGTGAATGCTAGAATGCTGTTGGTAACATCACTGTTTTGCTAGCCATGCCCCCCCTGGATAAGTCTCCCAGTGATCTCCCAATTGTTGCCTGCCTCAGGCAGCTTGCCACCCTCACTCTATGGCATCCTCTGTCTGATTTGTCCCAACTCTTCCACCAATGATACCCTCGCTTTCTCTGAGTCCAATTCATACCCCTCAGCTCTGTTTAGCATGCAGAAGGTCCTAGGTTCAATCCTTGACATCTCCAGTTGAAAGGATCAGGCAATATGTGATGTGACCCCACTTAAGACCCTGGAGAGATGCTGCCAATCCAAGGAGACAATGATGAACCTGCTAGACCAGTGGTCCAATGTCATAGAAGGCAGCTTCACGTGTTCTTAGGGATGGAGTTCACAGTAGGGATGGGCATGAACCGAATTACGAACTGAAGTTCATCTTGAACTTGGCCCGGTTCGAGGTTTGCGAACCTCGGTTCGTGCCATCCCACCCTCACAAGCCCCACGAACCTTCCATGAACCTTCCAGATGGGTTTGTGTGGTTCATATTGGCAGACACACTGGCACCGGCTGTGGGGCTTGGAGAAGGCATTTAAAGAGACCACAGTCTCTTTAAATGCCTTCTCCAAGCTGCGCCACGATGGTGCCGCCACCTGCAAAGACCATTTAAAGGGATCCCTTTAAATGGTCTTTGCAACTGGTGGTGGTGCCGCTCACAAGTGAACTGAGAAGGCATTTAAATGCCTTCCCAGTTGGAAGTGACTTCAGCAATGGAAGCAGGGGGGAACGAAAAGGATTACTGAAGTGGCTTTTGCAAGATCTTCCGCCACTTCCATTTTGCTGGCTTTGGAGAGCCATCTCCAGCAGAAAGGAGGGAGTGAAGATCCATGAACCTCACAAACTGAGCTGGTTCACGAACCGTCAGAGGTTCATCCCGGTTTGTGGGACCTCATGAATCATGAACCAGGACAGACCTTCATTTTCCTGGTTTGTGCCCATCCCTAGTTCACAGTTCTGTGATCAGAAATAGTTCCTGGGGCTGCTTTAAGTCACATCATGGGGAAAAGAGACAGTCCAGGTAGTCTTTGTTTTGCATTCCCATGAAGTCACCAAGAACTTGCTCTGAATTCTGCGGTGTTCCCTTTTTATTTCTGAATGCTGTACAGAGCGATTTGCACATGCAGGTTCTACAGAGTCCACTTTTTTGCATCTTTTTTGGGGAGGGGCACAGGTTCACCTTTCCCCCCAGCCATCCCCAGTGGTGCAGAAGGAGGTGATGGTATAAGTTATGTCTGGCATCACTTCTCAAGCCTCGTATCACATCTGCAGACAGCAAGGGTTCCATATCTCCTGCCATTCTGCATGTAAGCCGGGAGGACCAGCTGGATGGTAAGGTGAGGTCACTCAGTGGTGGAGAAGATTCCTCCATGGCTGACCACTGGCTTCTTCATCATTGCAGCACACTTGGTTCCTATGCTCCCTCTAAGCCGTTGAGTCTTGTGAGCAAAAATGCTACTTTGTGAGCTACTGGCATTAAAGTTGTGAGCGAGCGATTTGGCTACTGCAGAAATTAGTTTGCTCTGGAGCCGTCCCTTCCTGAGTGAAGACAAAAATGTGTGAGCCGGAGGCTAAAAAACTGTGAGCTGGCTCACACTAACTCAGCTTAGAGGGAACACTGCTTGGTACTCCGTTTATGTTTCTCGTCTCGAACTGTTTTGGTCTATCATCCACACTCCTGGCCTTTGCACTGGTGAAGACATATCTCTGGCTCCCCCTCTTCCTGTCATGTGGTTTCCTAGCATTTCCTTGCAGTCCCATGGTTCTCATCCTGGTGATTAAAGATGGGTCCCAAGTCTGGAAAGGTTGAAGACCACTGGATCAGACCAATGGTCCATCTAGGTCAAATCCTGTTCCCCACCATGACCAACGGTCCGTCTAAGCCAAATCCTGTTCCCCACCATGAGCAATCAGAAGCTCCACAAGCAACGCCTCCTTCCGATGCGACCCCTCCCCAGGAACCGGCATTCACAGGTACATTGCATCAAAACATAGAGGTCCATAAGTGGCCAAGTGAAAAGCTCCTGGCATCTGCCAGACTGTATTCCGTTCCCATCCTTCATTTCCTTCCCTTTCCTTCCCGTCGCCCCTTCGCAGTCCTCCCACATCTGCGATTTAATCTTTAAAAAAGTGGCCCCCCGCAATGTTATTGGAGATTAAATTCTTAATTATAAATTTCCTTGCTTTTGTGAGTTTGCCTGAGATCCTTAACATTTTTTAATGTCATTTTTATGTGAATTTCCATGCTATTTTAATTCATTAGTCACGGGCTATCATTTTTCGATGTAATTACTGTAATTTCATCAAGTGACATAATTACAGTAAATACTTGAAGTAATTGCCATTCGTATGGAAGAAAGAGAGAGAGAGAAAGATCTGGAGGTGTAATAATGTCATCTAATAAACTATTTACGAGGTGGAAAGATAAATTACGGTGACATATTTACTGCATTTAATGACATAACGGAGTTTTGCCGGCATGTCGACTGAGGCTGTAAATGACATAAATGAAGCAAAGAGTGACATCACATGCTGCTAATTATGAAAGAAAGTTGGATGAAGTATGGGACACCTATTGAAAGACTCACTAGGTCTTTGCCTCTATATCCAAAAATCAACCTGATCTAGTGTGGTTGTCAGAACAGATCTGTTCCACTCACAAGATCTTCCACATTTTTACTCAGTGGAGAGCCTACTAGAGTTGTAAACACAAAGTAAGTATAGGTGTGTATATGCTGCTAAGGAGCTGCGGTGGCTCAAGTGGTTAAGACGCTGAACTGCAGGCTGTGGAAGGTTGGTAGTTCGGCAGTTCGAGACCCGGGTGCCGCATGATGGAGTGAGCTCCCATCTCTAGTTCCAGCTCCTGCCAACCTAGCAGTTTGAAAGCAAGAAATTGCAAGTAGATAAATAGGTACCACTTCGGTGGGAAGGTAACAGCATTCCGTGCACCTTGGTGTTCAGTCATGCCGGCCACAGGACCACGGAAACGTCTTCGGACAGCGCTGGCTCTTCGGCTTTGAAACGGAGATGAGCACTGCAACCCTAGAGTCGGACTCGACGGGCTTTCGAGCAAGGAAACCTTAAGCTTTACCTTTTTATGCTGCTAAACCCTATGATAGATCACCAACATGGCGCCCACCAAATGCTTTCTAGTGCTCACTTGTTTCTAACCCAGAGTGAATGGCCAATCCAGGCTTTCTCCCCATCTCATTGGATCAGGAGCAGTGTTTCCTCTAAGCTGAGTTAGTGTGAGCTAGCTCACAGGGTTTTTTTAGCCTCCAGCTCACAGATTTTCGTCTTCACTCAGGAAGGATGGCTCCAGAGCGAACTAATTTATGCAGTAGCCAAATGGCTCGCTCACAGGTTGAATGCCAGTAGCTCGCAAAGTAGAGTTTTTGCTCACAAGACTCCACAGCTTAGAGGGAGCATTGATCAGGAGGTGTTTCCAAAAAAAAACTGGGAGATGTTCCCTTTGTGTCTGCAGGGAACATTCTTTTTTTGGTATTTTTAAATGTGTGTGTGTGTGTGGGGGGTGCACCTGGAAGTCATGGCGACCTCCAATGACTGATCCCTACAGGGGGCCTGGGGGATATTCAGAGAGGTGGCTGAATGCCGCCTGCCCCCACCTCCCACCTCTGGTATTCTTTGGAGGTCTCCAGGGGTCATTCCGTAGAAAAAGAGGTGCAGGGGCTCATTAGCATAACTCATTTGCATATGCCACACCCCCTGACATTTCTGGAAGTGTGTCAGAAGGCAACACCCACCGCTAAGGCTCCACTGGACTGTTTTGGATTGCTAGCTATT
>NW_015167068.1:130787-143439 GCF_001447785.1 Gekko japonicus
AGTCGTAGAGTCGTAGAATGATAGAGTTGGAAGGGACCTCCAGGGTCATCTAGTCCAGCCCCCTGGACAGTGCAGGAAACTCCTCTAGTCGTGGTGGATGGCCCAGGCTAGGCCGATCTCATTAGCTCTTTAAAGCGAAGCAGCGTCAGCCCTGGTGAGTACTTGGATGGGGGACCACCAAGGAAGTCCAGGGTTGCTACGCAGAGGCAGGCCATGGCAAAACCACGTCTGGGTGTCTCTTGCCTTGAAAACCCGACGGGGTCACTATAAATCAGCTGCGACTTGATGGCACTTTGGACACCCAGTTGTGGTGGAGTACGATACATACGTGGTTTGACGCAGCTCCTAGTGTCTTCCCTTCATCAGTGTCTTTTCTCCTTCTCCCCAGTAACAAGAGCCACGTGTGCCTCGCCCGTAGGATTAGACTGAATCTTTCCACACACAGGGTGACTTCATGGAAGAGATTTTTGCTGGCTTCCCGACACAGCCTTCTGCCACCTCCCAAAGCTGTTTCTGAGGATTAGAGGGCCCTCAGGAACAGCATGGGACATGGTGGTGTTGGATTTAGTAGGTGGGAGGTGATTGCTACCAAATCCCATTTCTTTGCGCAGCCCATGTGATGCAGCCCACACTGTTCCTAGGCATACGCCCAAGCTTTAGAAAAAGCTTTTCAGTGAATACAGAGGATGAAATTGTTATGAAACTAGAGACCCAGTTTGGTGTAGTGTTCAGGAGCGCAGACCCTAATCTGGGAGAACTAGGCTTGATTCCCCACTCCTCCACATTCAGCTGCTGGTGTGACCTTGGGTCAGACACAGTTCTCTCAGAGCTGTTTTCTCAAGAGCAGTCCTCAAAAGAGCTCTCTCAGCCCCACCAACCTCACAGGGTGTCTGCTGTGGGGAGGGGAAGAGAAAGGAGATTGTAAACCGCTCTGAGACTGTAGTGGAGGGTGGGGTATAAATCCAATCTCTTCTTCTTCATTATCCTTCTCAGGTTTGTGGCTTTGTGCTGGTGGCAGCTGGAGATACTTCTGGTGCAGGAACAGAGTTGCCATCTGCGGGGTGGGTGGGTGAATATCCTGCCCCTTTAACAGAGGGCTGTTTTTGCCAGGTACTGTTGCCCAGCAGGAACTCATTAGCATAATAGGCCACACCCAACAGCAGAAACTCATTAGTCTATTAGGTCACACCCCTGACAGTACAGCTCATTAGCACATTAGGCCGCACCCCCATGTTACCAGAAGTGTGCTCATCCAGCCACACTCACCTTTTGCTTGTTATTCTGTTTACCTTGTTTGTTGTCAAAACCCAGGGCTTTGGAACTCCTTTGCATGTTAGGCCACACCCCCCTAATGTAGCCAATCCTAATGAGTTCCTGCTGTTGGGTGTGGCCTATTATGCTAATGAGTTCCTGCTGGGCGTGGCCAACTTGGGAGCCAGCCGGAACTCCGTTCCTGTGCGTTCCTGCCCAAAAATAGCCCTGGTTACCTCCATGCTCTGAAAAGCTTCAACAGCCCGTTTCCAAACCTCTGTTAAAGGGACAGGACATCCCCCCCCCCCTTGCAGGCCAGTTGGCAATCTAAGGCAAAAACTAAGGTTGCCAACCACCAGGTGGGGCCTGGAGATCTCCCAGAATTACAACCAAACCCGGCTCTACAGATTAGGATCTGCCACTCTTAAGTACAGGAACAAGACGAAGAGTTGGTGTTTATACCCCGCTTTTCTCTACCTGAGGGAATCTCAAAGTGGCTTACAATTGCCTTCCCTTCCACTCCCCACAACAGACACCTGGTGAGATAGGTGGGGCTGAGAGAGCTCTGAGAGAACTGTGACTGACCCAAGGTCACCCAGCAGGCTTCAGGTGGAAGAGGAGTGGGGAATCAAACCCGGTTCTCTAGATTAGAGTCCACTGCTCTTAACCACTGTACCACACTGCCTCTCCCTACAACAGGCACCCTGTGAGGTAGGTGGGGCTGAGAGAGCTCTGTGACTGACCCAAAGTCACCCAGCTGACTTCATGCAGAGGAGGAGTAGGGAATCAAACCCGGTTCTTCTGATTAGAGTCTGGGGCTCTTCACCATGACACCACACTGGCTTTCCCCACAAACAGGCTCCTTGTGGTCGGGTAGGTGGGACTGAGAGAATTCGAAGGTCATCCACTAGGCTTCTGGTGGAGGAGTGGGAAATCGAACCCAGCTCTTCAGATTAGAGTCCGCCACTCTTAACCACGACACCATGCTGCTTCCCCCCCCGTGTTTCACAATATCCGAATCCCATTCCAATTCCAATAACCTTTATTGGCATAACAAAAACGCTATAAAAAGAATAGCCGTACAAATCTACCCATATGTCAACAAAGGGAGACAATCGGAGTACAGCAGTTTGTAATACTGTATATAGTAAAGATAAAAATTTGGAACAGTAACCTCAAATATCGCAGTAATTAAAACAGTTACAATACGAGGCTTAACTTTCCAAAGAGGAGGGACACACCTTATCTCTCTCGCTCACTCTCCATCTCCTTACCTCTTCCTCTTCCCTCTTTCCTTCTTTTCTTGCCCCCTGAGTACATCTGCCAGGAACTCTGCCACCTGCTCAATAACTTCGTGGTTTTTGCCCGCTAGCAAGGATTCAATACCTCTGTTGGTCGCAGCCTTAGTGTAACGTACTCATTCCAGACCGCGTGCGAGGCAAGGGCTCCACGCGGTCCTCAGAAGCCGTCGAGCTTCACTTCCAAAGACAATGAACTCCGCGGATCCTAGACCACACCAATAGGGGGGCTAGGCTCCTGGCCGAGACACCTATCGGAGGGCGAGGCTCCCGGCCGAGAGCCTATGGGACTCTTGGTCACTGTAAATAGCCAATACAGGGAGTGGGGTGTGTTTGGGGTGTGGGTGTCCGGACACATATAAGCCGGCCTGCGAGCCGAGCAAGTTGTCTTGTTCCCGATCCACAAAATAAGTACGAGAGCTGTTTTCACTCGTCAGTCGCAGTACTTTTCACTTAGAGAGCTGGAGGAGGGGACTAATCAGGTGTGAACGTAGCTGGGTAAACAGCAGGAAGCTTTAAAGGATGTGCTGAACAAAGTCAGGTTCTTTGCGGAGGCACCTGCAGAATCTTGCCACATCGGGAATGCCCTTGTACCTCCCCGTGACCACGGCCGAGGGAAATATATTGAATCTGGCCAGCATAAATGCTCTGCTTTGAGACGGGTTCATTCAACTTGAAAAATACTGGGCCATAGAGTTTTGCGGGAAAGCAAGACCCAGGAAATGGGGGGAACAAGTCCCCTCAATATCCAAATCTTTGCTTCGGCAAGTATTTTAAACAGAAACCAGTGTCCACGGAAAACGTTGACCCTTTATCTGTAAAACCATGGAGGCCCAGGTGGCAGCCACTGCCAGATCGGCCTTTTATCATCTTCAGCTGGCTCGGCAGCTGGTCCCCTTCCTTGACCGCAACGACCTGGCTACGGTGATCCATGCGATGGTCACCTCGAGATTAGACTACTGTAACGCTCTCTACATGGGGCTGCCCTTGTCGCAAATCCGGAAGCTGCAGTTAGTGCAGAATGCTGCAGCCAGGCTTCTGATGGGCCTCCCTAGATGGGAGCACATCCGACCTGTGCTGAAAGCGCTGCACTGGCTGCCTATAGCTTTCCGAATTCGCTTCAAAGTGCTGGTACTTACCTTTAAAGCCCTATATGGCCAGGGTCCGACATACCTGAGGGACCGCCTTTCCCCATACATACCCCAGAGAGCACTATGGTCGGTGGCCCAAGAGCGATTAATGATTCCAGGCCCTAGGGAGGCCAGGCTTGTGGCAACCAGAGCCAGGGCCTTCTCAGTGGCGGCTCCTACCTGGTGGAACAAGCTCCCGGAGGAGATCAGGGCCCTGCGGGACCTCTCACAGTTCCGCAGGGCCTGCAAGACGGAGCTCTTCCACAAGGCTTTTAATTAGGAGCCGCCGCCACCACCAACTACCTTATGGGAACATGGGTTATTGCGATGGCCCATTATAAGATCAAGCCTCAGTGCTTCGACTGACCATTCCGCCAAATCGGGCTCGGAGCTTCATCTACAGGTTACCATCTTGCTCTGATTGAATGCTCAATAACACTGCTGAGCACTTTATTCTGATAATGGTTGTTTTATGTGTTTTATGTGTTTTGTTTTATATTGGCACATGGTGCCCTTTTTGTGAGCCGCCCTGAGCCCGTTTGTGGGGAGGGCGGGGTAGAAGTATAATAAATAAATAAAACATTTGTGCTGTTGACAGAGCCCTCACCAGGCCTACATTCATCCTCTTTTTGTGGCAAATGGGGACAAGAGGCTGAACGTTCCTGCCGTCCCTCCAGACCTTCCCATTGGACGTCAGGAATGTTGAACTGCCCCCTGACAGCCCTTTGAGCGTAAGATGGCTGGCAGCCCCCTCGGATGCTAAAGCGCCTGGCAGGCCGTCTGCATTGCCATGAACCGGAGTCCCCCCCCTTAGCGATTGCTTTTTATGGAAGAGAAATATGTGCAACAAAAAAAATATCTTCCATCGCTCAGCCTAATAGTACGATCTGTCAGTCAGATTCGGAGCACCTCGGCGAGCTGGTGATGGCCTCATCTCCCTAGATTGAATCACTTTGAATGAGCGTCGAGCGCTGTCAGTTCTCTGGCAAGGGTTCCGTTTCGGACCATCTGAGCGTCGTGATCGCCGTCGTTGGAAGAGCCTCCGGTTTCCTGGGGTTTCGGTCAGCTCTTGGGGGCTCATTGAGCCTGTCGCTCTGGCAAATCTTTCGGTATTGTGTATTTTGCAAGGCTTTTTTCCCCCCCTCCAAAAAAACAAAAACAAAAACCAACAGCTTGCTTTTAGGACAAAAAAAACCCCAAACAGGCAAAAAGAAAACAGAGCCCCCAAAGAGCAACGGAGGATTGCAAACAGATTTTGAGTCCTGCTGCGTGCCTATTTCCAGGTCCACGGAAATTTGGTGTGCTTTCCCCCCTCCCCTGCAGAGTTGTTGGAAGCTGTGGATTACACGCGAAGGCGTCGAGCTGCCTTGTACTGAATCAGACCCTCGGTCCGTTAAGGTCGGTATTGTCTACTCAGACTGGCAGAGACTCTCCAGGGTCTCAGGCGGAGGTCTTTCACTTTAACTGGACATGCCAGGGATTGAACTGGGGGACTTCTGCGTGCAAAAGTGAGGCTCTCCCACTGAGCCGTAGCACCTCCCCTAAGGCATGAAGCTGCCTCACAGTTGAATCAGACTCTGGGTCCATCAACATCAGTATTGTCTACTCAGACTGGCAGAGGCTTTCCAAGGCCTCAGGCAGAGGTCTTTGGCACCACAGCCCTCTTAACTGGAGAAGCCAGGGATTGAATCCAGGACCTTCTGCATGTCAGGCAGATGCTCTGCCACTGAGCCATGGCCCCTCCCGATCTGCTTACAATACATTGTGTGTATCATAAGCAGAGTATGAAACAGTCACTGTGGAGGAGTAGGGAATCATAAGAACATAAGAGACGCCAATGTTGGATCAGGCCAATGGCCCCTCCAGTCCAACACTGTCACCCAATGGCCAAAAACACCAGGTGCCATCAGGAGGTCCAGCAGTGGGGCCAGGACACCAGAAGTCTTCCCACTGTTGCCCCCCCCCCCAAGCACCAAGAATACAGGACATCACTGAGAGTTCCTATCTATACCTTGTGGCTAATAGCCACGGATGGACCTCTGCTCCATATGCTTATCTAATTCCCTCTTGATGCTGTCCATGCTTGTAGCCGCCGCCACCTCCTGTGGCAGTGAATTCCATGAATCAAACCTGGTTCTCCCAAATCAGAGTCTGCGCTCTTAACCACTATGCCAAATTGGCTCTCCAATGAAGGATGTCTTTATCCATGGCTTTTTGCCATAATGGCAAAATGGAACCTCCATGTACAGAAGCACTCTACCATTGACTGGCAGTGAGGCAACAACCGGCTTTCCTAACCTGCTTGTTAGGCCTCCTGGGGACTTTGGCTTGTCCCCAGGAGACTGGACTAGAGAGGACACAGTACAGACTCCACAGGCATCGCTATCTTTTCTTCCGAAGCGGCAAAGCGGAATTACGCCCTTATTTGGGAGGGCAAAGAAATAGTTCTGTTGAGACAAGTTTTAAGAAACTGCAGTGTTCCCCCCCCCCATACTGTACGCTCAGAGATCCCCTTAAGAAAACAAAGCACTGGAAAGAAATGGCTCCAGCTGTCTTGCTGACAAACTGACATATTATTTGATCAAACTGAATACAGGTAGCGTTTGTGGTACCCCCTCCCTCCTCCCCCAAAGTATCACCCGCAGAATAATGCGCAAAGTCCATCACGCACCTCATTCAGCTGTCAGTTAAACACTGATACGCCTGGAAGGGAAAAGAGAAGTTTGACATCTGTTTTGATCCTGCTGTCAGGATTCTCTTTCTCGTCTGCTGGGGAGTTGCCTGTATAATTTGCCCCTCCCTGATATGATAATATAGATTGCCCCCTCGCATTCAACAGGAAGAATGGAGGTTACCTGCGCACAGCCCACCTCCTACAGAGAATGTCTCATCTTAACAGGTGAGAAACAAAGCGCCGGTGAGAATGTAGCTCTTTCACACTTCATTCCGTCGCTTTTCTGAGAAACTAAAAAAAAAGAAAAGAAAGAAAGACAAAGCACAGATTCCTCCAGAAGTTAGACATTTCACAAGAAAAAAGCCATTACTTCTGGCTGGAGAAATAAGGAATCCCATCCATCCTCTGTTGCCAACTCCAGGCTGGCAAATTCCTGGAGATTTGGAAGGGAAACCTGGGGAAGGCAGAGTTTGGGGAGAGAAGGGATCTCAACTGGGCATAATGCTATAAACTCAGACGCTATCATTTTCTCCAGGGGAATCTGTCACCTGGAGATCAGTTGTAATTGTGGGAGATCTCCAGGTTCCACCCAAAGGTGGCAACCCTAGTCTGGTAATGACAGCATACTAATCTGGCAATACAAGTCTTCTGCTGGTAAACCAGACAACTTCTTGCATCAAGAGTAGTGATGTACATTATAAGATTTCCAAGCTACAGATATACTGGTTAGGTTGGGTCTTTACAGTGATTTGTTGGAATGGGAATACAAAATCTGAGATGCTTGGGAAATATGAATCCCCTTCCCCTGAACAATCTGCGGTGCCCCCCCCCCCCGAGTTTGGGTACTTACCAACATCTCAACATGTGGTCATGTTTGTTCTTTGATTCTACTGATTTCCCAGGCAATGGAATTTCCTCCTTCCAATCAAATCCTTGCAAGGGAGGGGGCACAAAGCACTCACAGCCAATCACCTTTGGAGACATGCCCCAGAGAGCTGTAGTTCTCCTTCCCTCCCCATTTGTGTGGATGAGCCACTTTTTCTTCTTCACATGTATGATGGCTGGTGGCACCTTGTTCAGAGCCCCACAGAATTGGACCTTTTTGTTCAATTTGCTTGAAACTTGGGGGGTTCTTTAGTGGGCAGGCAGTCCTAGTTCTGCTTCAATTTTGGTGTCATTTTTCAGTCTTCAGCAAAAAGGTAAGAAAGAATATTGCAGGTCAGGCGCTGGAAGAGTAGGAAAGTGAAAAGAAGACAGGATTTTTAAAAGAATGCCAGTGGCTGGCACCATTCCCCCCTAACAGAAACCAGTGGAGAGAATAGCGCATGTGCTGAGTGGCTCTTACTTTGGGGGTCTGTAAAACTGAACTCTTTGGTTCAATTTGCTTGAAGCGTGGCATGTCTTTAGATTAGAGGGAGGACTATGTTCTTGGCACATTTGGTGCCATGATCTTGTCAGAACCCACAGCCAACAACGCAGTACACGCATTCAGGAATGGTTATACTTTTATTGCAGAGCTATAGATGCAGTAACATAGGCACTGTTAAGAATGGCAGCGGCCCCATGGGCATAATAGGATACAGGGTATTCGTATACACCCCCCCCCCACAGTGCTGGCCAATTAGGCGGCCTCCCACACGCGGGCTAAGGCTTAGAGACTGTTAGGTAGCTGAAGCTGAGAACGAACATTCTCCCACGGCACCTAATGAAATCCCAGACACTACAACACCCTCCTGCACATCTGTATAGATAAGCGTTTCGGCGCACAGCAGAAAAAGCACAGAAAGGAATGCAATAGCAATTAACCTGAAAGGAAAGCAAGAGCAATTAACCAGACACAGACTGACCTCCCCAACTTTCATGGCAGCATAGCTGACAGATCTTTATAAACAGGTGCCCTGGACTCCCAAATAGATTCCCTATTGAAACTAATAGTTCCAAATCTCCAGAAGCCAAACAAAGCCCATGGATTTGAATCCTGAACTGGCAATGTCCTACACTAAATTAAGCATTTACACTAAAATCACTCCCCAAACACCCCCCCCTCCTCCTTCTTGCAGTTAATCCCATTAACCTCACAAGAAGTGACTCCCAGGCAAGTGAGCAGCAAATTTCAGTACTCGGTCATTAAGTAACAGGTTAGCTGCACTTTATCCATTCTCCGTTTCAAAAGGGACTGTCAAGGGTGGTTCACACATGCACGCCTATCATCTGAAGTTGGCAACCTCAAGCGGGTAACTGAAATGTGTGAATGAATAACCAGAGAGCAAATGCTGAACTCGCTGCTCAGTGTTCTCTCAACCTCAGTGCTTTTCAGTGGAGTTCAATTTGAGGGTGGGTGGCACATGCTCTTTTGGTACCTGCCTACAGTGGACAAACCAGGCAATATCCGCTCTCGCTGCTTAACAGGGGACACCAAGACGTTCTCTTGCATGAGGCCCATTGAGATGTGCAAATGGAGTGCTGTACTCTCTCTGAGCCCCCACTTCATCTGGTTGTACAGGAGAACACCAGCTCTGTCTCCTATACTTCCGCTCTTGGGGGTTGGACTAGATGACCCTGGGAGGCAGTGTTCCCTCTAAGCTGAGCTAGCTCACAGTTTTTTAGCCTCTGGCTCACACATTTTTATCATAGCTCAGGAAGGATGGCTCCAGAGCAAACTAATTCATGCAGTAGCCAAATCGCTCGCTCACCACTTTAATGCCAGGAGCTCACAGAGTAGAGTTTTTGCTCACAAGACTCCACAGCTTAGAGGGAGCATCGCCTGGAGGTACCTTCCATCTCTTTGATGCTGTATTCTTCTTCTGTTGCCTTCATAGTCTGCTTGCGAGCATCCTCAAAGTGTATGGTTGGCCCCGTTTTGAAATAGGATGTTGGTTTAGGTGACGTCTGAGCTGCTCAAACAGAAGTGCTCTAGCACAAGTGACCTCAGTCCTCTCTAGGAATTGCTGGAAACTCTGTAGATTTACCGTAGAGTTTCCAGCGATTCCTAGAGAGGCGTGATGCCACTTCCAGGTTTCCCCAGAAGGGACGCCATGTTGTTGCTGCTGCCCCCCCCCTTCATATCTCCACCTTCCTGGTCTCCTGCTGGTTTCCAGGCTCTGCCGAGCAACCCTGTGGGAGCTGTTCCTTCCACACGGCACATGGCATAGTCAGCACCCTTCCCCCCACCCGACCAGGCAGGCAGGCTGGGTGTGGCCATGGTGGTGATGTCATGCCAACAGTGACCAGGTGCTTTCTTTTCTCTGCTGGGCAGCAGTGCTGTCCGGGGGCTGCTGCTTGCTCTGGTGGACCCCAGCTATGTCTGCTTGGCACCCCTCCAGCTGCGGTGAAGACATAAGAACCTAAGAGAAGCCAATGTTGGATCAGGCCAGTGGCCCACTCTGTCACACAGTGGCCCAGAAATACCAGGTGCCCTCAGGAGGTCCAGCAGTGGGGCCAGGGCACTAGAAGCCCTCACACTGTTGCCCCCCCAAGCACCACGAATACAAAGCATCACTTGCCCCAGACTGAGAGTTCCTACGTATACCTTGTGGCTAATAGCCACTGATGGACCTCTGCTTCGTGTGTTTATCTAATTTCCTCTTGGAGCTGTCCATGCTTGTAGTTGCCACCACCTCCTGTGGCAGGAGGTGCCCTAGGCGATCACTTAGGTCCCCCTAGTAGGCAGGCCTGCCCTGAGCAGGGCCTTTTGAGTTTTAGCCCCCCCAGCTGCGGAATGCCATCCTCTTTGATGATCACTAGGGACTAATGTTCCCTCTAAGCTGCGGAGTCCTGTGAGCAAAAATTCTACTTTGTGAGCTGCTGGCATTAAAGTTGTGAGCGGGTGATTTGGCTACTGCATAAATTAGTCTTCTCTGGAGCCATCTTTCCTGAGCTAAGACAAAAATGTGTGAGTCGGAGACTGAAAAACTGCGAGCTAGCTCACACTAACTCAGCTTAGAGGGAACACTGCTGGGGACCTGGTTTGTTGTCCTTTCAGCAACAGCAAAGACTTACTAGTTCTTCCAGGATTACTGGGGAGGGGCTGTGGCTCACCGGCAGATCATCTGCTTGGCATGCAGAAGGTCCAGGTTCCATCCCGGGCATGTCCAATGATGTGGAAGCCCCCCCCCCCCGAGATTGTGCACAGCTGCTGCCAGTCTGAATAGAAAGCGATGATCTCAATGGACCAAGGGTCTGGTTCCGTATAAGGCAGCCTCATGTGTTCATGCGTATGTGATTCGGTTTGCCTTCTTCCCCTCTGTATTACAATTGTTATTTTCATCTGTATTTACCACTGGTACTATCTTGTTGGTTTAACAATTGTCCTGCCATTTGCATTTTATTCTTGCTTTGTGGGTTTTTATTTTTGTTTCTTTAATTGAAACTTCCCCCCTAGCATTATGTTTTTAATTGGTTTTAATTACCTTGTTAGCGGCTCCAGTACCCAGTTTCTGGTTGAGGGGCAGGGGAGAAAGGATTAGCCTAAAGAATAAACAGCAGGAAATCTCCAAACAAGTCATCACACCAGCAAACCCTGGAAATAGTTGCTTCACTTACATGTCCTCCTTCAAAAGCCAGAATGGGACAAATCATTCTCAAGTAAAAGGAGGAGGAGGAGGAGGACAAGGAGGAGGGCACAGGGAAGGAGAAGGAGAAAAAGAGGAGGAGGAGGAGGAGGAGGAGGAGATTGGATTTATACCCCACCCTTCACTACCCGAAGAAGTCTCAGAGCGGCTTACAATCCCCTTCCCTTCCCCTCCCCACAACAGACACCCTGTGAGGTAGGGGGGCTGAGAGAGCTCTTTCGAGGATTGCTCTTGAGAGAACAGCTCTGAAAGAGCTTGTGATTGACCCAAGGTCACACCAGCAGCTGCATGTGGAGGAGTGGGGAATAAATGAATACAGTGGACAGTTAGCAGTGATTCACCTTCGAGTAATAGGAGAAGGGTGAGAGAAATGGGAATAGCTATATTATAAATACATACAAGAAATTACCCGGTTTTTGTCTATAAACTGCTGGTGGTTACAGTTTTTTTCATTGTTGTCAACTGCCGAATAAACAAATCCAAAACTTCCCCAGACATGCCTAAATCTGGGAGAACATTTAACCCCAATGTTTTGCACTCAAAGCTTTCAAAAACTGGGAAACACTTAGCACAGCTGTGCTGGCTTTAATCCATGGATCTCGAAAGGTTTACAGATATTAATGAATTACGCTTCATAACATGACTTTGAAGTCAGGATTAATAGAAGACATTCTTAAGGGCAGGCTGGAGTTTCTGAACAGACAGCATGTAGTGCATCAGATTGATGTTTATTGCTACATGGGGATGCTACAGATGAATCAAACCTTCCCTGCCCATGATGCTCATTTATCCCAAGTTGAATACCTCATATGTTTGTATCAATAAATAACATTAATTAAAATCAATCAATGATTATCGGATAATAATTAATAATTGACGACTGAATATTAATTATTATTGTATTGATAAACAATCATTATTGCAATTTAAAACGAGTGCTAAAGAGAGAAGTGCATTAGTACCAGGGGTCATTTCGTGCAGGAGCGCACGGGAGCGGAGCTCCGGCAGTAAAGAGCCCAGGGGGTGGGCACATACCACAAGCCCCACCCCCCTGCTCCCAGCAGCCCTCAGTCAGAGCAAGAAGCAGCCAGGTAAGTTGCAGAGCCCCCCCCAGCCCAAAACTGTCCAGTGGCACCTTTAAGACCAAGTTTTATTCAGGTACAAGCTCTCCCTCCTCTGCCAGGACAGATGTGCACGTCACCCCCCCACACACACATAGCTTGCAATCCAAAAGAGTCCAGTGGAGCCTGAGCGGTGGGTGTAGCCTTCTGACACACTTCTGGTGATGTCAGGGGGTGTGGCATATGCAAATAAGTTATGCTAATGAGTTATGCTAATGAGCTCCTGCACCTCTTTTTCTACGAAATGACCCAAAATTCAGCTCAAGGAATTAAGAACATAAGAACATAAGAGATGCCAATGTTGGATCAGGCCAAAGGCCCATCCAGTCCAACACTCTGTATCCCACAGTGGCCAGAAATACCAGTGCCATCAGGAGGTCCAGCAGTGGGGCCAGGACATTAGAAGCCCTCCCACTGTTGACCCCCCCAAGATTTGGGATTGTGAGCCTATACTTTGGATTTGGAATTTAGCATTTTTTTCTAAAATGTAGAATTTCTGGACATTTGTAATTTTATTAAAACCAATAAGAAACCATAATTTCCCAGAGAAGAACACACTGCTCTTCTTTGCACTCCTTGATCTTTTCCAACTCCAATAACTGAGCAG